>NC_056751.1:617364053-617664053 GCF_019279795.1 Protopterus annectens | reverse complement strand
TGGCCATTTTGTTGCTTTTATGCAGTACTTCTGTTTGGCACTGTGCCTGGCTGTTGGTTCAGTCCTGTCCTATGCTGGCTTTATCTAGCAATGTTAGACCTGCATTTGCTCATCTGTGATGTTGCTTGGCTTACACTAGTACTGCTGACACACTACTTGGATATGTGATTATTTATCCAATTTGCACAGCGATTCTTATTTTTAACCACCAACTCACATTTACCATTGGTCTTACACATCCAGGTATGACTGCTATAAAGTTTGCACATGTTGTACCATGATAGTGCAAAGGTAGATATGTTTTTTCTGCATTTGACCATGATTGATGTGCATCCCCACCCTATCTGACAACGTTCCATTGCCAGTGTTGTGCAGTATGCCGTCTGTGTTGCTTATCTGTCCTTAATGCTTTTTTTCCAACCTTTGTCGGTCATGTGTTGTGATATTTGTTCTGTGGGTATACCTGCTGTGGTGTCTTTCTCCTTTTTCATTATGTTTACCTTTCCTTCTATTCTTAGAAAAAATGGGGCCTAGTCACATCAAAACAAAATGTCCATGCCCCTCTTACTTTCCCCAGATTTACCAGCTCCAGCATTCCTCGTGTCTCCCTCTTCCTCACCCATATGTTCTTTTCTATCTCCCACTTCCCTTGTGTGTGTGTGTGTGTGTGTGTGTGTGTGTGTGCGCGAGTGCACTACTTGTGTTCCCCAAACAAGTCCCAACCCATTGTTAGCTAAAGTTAGCTGTGGCTATGTGGCTATGATTGCCCTTCGCCTGTATTAATTTTTCTATTAGAAACGTTATGGATTCTGTTGGAATCCATAAGTACAAGCAGGCATATTTTATTCATGAATGACTTAAGGATATATCCTTTGTTGTCTCTGAGCTGACTGCACAGATTGCTGAAGATATGATCAGAAAGGACATGGATATTTAAAAGAAAGTATATTTGATTAGTAAATGAATTATGGAAATATACACAATTGTCAGTAATGTTTCTGAACAGATTTCTGAAAATATGTATTACGAATGCCATGAAGATTAGATTGGGATAGCTGGCAATTTTTTTATAATAATAGAGATAGCAATATTCATACCTTTCAACTGTCCAGATTTTATCATATTTTTTTGTGTATTCCTCATACAAGTTGTGGTTTTCTGGCAAATCACTGAGGCCTCAATTCACTAAATAATGACATACATTTGAGTTTCAGACTACATATCCTTCAGGAAATGCATGCTTGTACAAATCCTGCTGTTTTAGCAACTTTCTAAGTTTATTAGACTAAAATTCATACTATGTCCCTATTTTTAGGCCTTTGCCCCCCCCCCCCCCCCATTTAAGGCTTTGTTCAGATTCCTTGCTTTAAGAAGTTCAGAGATACGGTTATATTATATAGTTGTCCTTAACCTTACCAGACAGATTATGTTATACATATGTATAGATGTTGAATTGTGATAATCTTTCCATAACTTTGTGAATGTACAATGTACTTTGACAATGATTTCTCATTAATTATGGATCACTTGCAGGTATGTTTAGTGCACCATTGCTATTGTGATATTCTCTTGTACGCCAAGATATTCGGAGTTCATTGTGGTACATTTATATATTACACCATTATCCCCAAGTTTAGCACTGATATCGGCATAATGCACAGAAATCTGTGAACTTTATGGAATCTGCTCCAATATTAAGTAACATTAACTTCTTAAATATGCTTAAATTAAATAAGATCAACTCGTATCAAATACTTAAATCTAATGGTAAGTGTACTTTAACTTTTCTTTTTTTCTTTTTAAATATCATAAAGGCTGAGAACAAGTACAACATATCCAATACAGTACCCTGCTAGAGCTAAAATCACAACTTTCATGTAAATTATCTGTTTTACTATTTATTTCTAAGAGCTATTATTTATTTATTTATTTTATTATTATTTATTTATTTGCATTTGTTTACCGGGATGGTCCACTCAGCCAAAAAGTGTCCTTTTTCAGTGGAGGGCTGGGGATAAAAGCTTCACATACAAAAGAAATTTAAATGCAATCACATTTTCTACATACATAGAGAGATAACAACTTAAAAAAAACAGACATACAATCTCATTATTTATTTTATTTATTTTATTTTACATTTGTTGACCGGGCTAGTCTAGCTGGATATATGTCCATTTTCAGTAGAGGCCCGGGGAGAAAAGCTCCACACATAACATAAGCAAGATAGATCGTCATATTGTTAATAGACATTTCACAAAAAAAATATACATTTAGATCAACTACTAATCAAAAATCAGCATACATTAAAGGAACTCAAATATTTAGATTCATACAAATGTTCTGTCGATTTCAAAGCAAGTTTACCTAAAACATAAGGTTTTGCAGTTAGGCAACAGCCAAGAAGATTACATTAGAAGCGAGAAGTAGAAGGAGTATGAAGGAAAGAAAAGAATTGACACAGGCCAGAGTAATAAGTAGGAGAGGAGAAGGAAAAAAAGACAGTCAAGACAAGGTGGGAAGAGATGGTAGATGTAGGTCAGAGCATAAGAGGACAAAAGAGAAGGGAAGCAGGGTAGATGTTAGATTTCAGGAAAAAAAAGGGTAAAGGTTAGGAGAGAGTAAAGAGAGGGAGGTTAGCCTGGAGTATTCAAGAACAGAGCCAGTGGGTTGGAAAGCTAGCCTGGAGTACTACAAGAACAGAGCCAGTGGTTTTGGAAATGTAGTTTGATTTGTTGTTTGAAGAGAGGCAGGGATGAGATTAGTGTTAACTCTTTAGGCAGCAAATTCCATGCTCTGCCTACAGTATTGGTGAAGAGAGAGTCACCAGCTATGTTGTGGGCCTTTATGGGTTTGGTCATAAGTTTACAGGAGGAACGAAGAGAGGTGAGATTGTTATAGTGGAGTAGAAGTTGTGAAAGTATAGGGGTATTACAAGGTTGGTACAGTATTTTGTGGGCAATTGTAAGTTGTGAAATATTAAGAAGGTTTTGAAGTTCCAGCCAGCCTAACTGTTTCAAATTGAGGCAGTGATGTGTTCTAAAAGGGTTACCAGTGGCGAAGCGGGCAATGTTATTATAGCAAGTTGCTAGTTTGTTTAGGTTAGTTTTTTTAAGGTTGGTGAAGATAGGAGAGGCATAGAGGAGAGTAGATATAAGATGGGAGTGAGCAATAGTAGCTCTAGTTGATGGGGTAAGAAATGGTTTTATACGGTATAATGATCCAATTTTTCTGTTAACAGTTTTGATGGTGTTGTTGATGTGATGGTCAAAAGAGAGATTGTTATCAATGGTAACACCAAGTAGTTTTGTCGTGGATTCAGGAGAGATGATTGTTTTGTTGTTAGAGTAGATAGAGAAGTTAAGTGAAGAGGTACGAGTGGTGGAGGTGAAGAGGAGAAGTTTGGTTTTTTTGGCATTGAGAAGTAGATACCGTCTAGTAAACCATGTTTCTACAGTGTTGAAGGTAGTTAGAGTGGTTAGATCCGAGGAGGTGGATGCTGAACAAATGATAGTAGAGTCGTCTGCATATTGGATGCAGGTAGCTTGAGGAATTACAGAGTGGAGATCATTAATAAAGAGGGAGAAGAGGAGAGGACCAAGGATAGAGCCTTGAGGGACACCAATTGCAATGGGAAGTAAGGAGGAGACATGGTTTTCCCAAAGAACGGCTTGTTGTCTGTTACTGAGGTATGAGGTAAACCAGTTGATGGCAAGGCTGTCAAATGAGAGGGATTTGAGAATGCTAATTAGAGAAGAGTGGTTGACCATGTCAAAAGCTTTAGAGAGGTCAACGAATAGGGCAGAAGAGAGAAGGTTCATGTTGCGATTGCTGTTAATGGTATCTACAAAGGAAAAGAGGGCAGTGGTAGTACTATGGTGGGGTCTAAAGCCATGTTGACAGGGAGAAGAGGAGAGGACCAAGGATAGAGCCTTGAGGGACACCAATTGCAATGGGAAGTAAGGAGGAGATATGGTTTTCCCAAAGAACGGCTTGTTGTCTGTTACTGAGGTATGAGGTAAACCAGTTGATGGCAAGGCTGTCAAATGAGAGGGATTTGAGAATGCTAATTAGAGAAGAGTGGTTGACCATGTCAAAAGCTTTAGAGAGGTCAATGAATAGGGCAGAAGAGAGAAGGTTCATGTTGCGATTGCTGTTAATGGTATCTACAAAGGAAAGGAGGGCAGTGGTAGTACTATGGTGGGGTCTAAAGCCATGTTGACAGTGAGGTAAAATATTGTGGAGGGATAGGTACTGTACCAGTTGCTGGTGTATGCATTTCTCCATAATTTTTGCTAATGGAGAGAGAAGAGCAATAGGTCTAAAGTTGGAATAGTCAATAGAGTTTCCTCCTTTATGTAGTGGGATAATATGAGAGATTTTCCAGATATCAGGGATGGTTCCTTCTTGGATGGTTCTATTTATAAGTAAGGATATTGGGTAAGCAATTTCTTTGGCTGCTTTTTGTAAGAAAAGGGGAGGGAGCTTGTCAGCAGAGGGAGTACAAGGTTTGAGTTTGAGAAGTAGTTTGAAGATAGTAGAAGTAGAGATGGGTTGTAAAGAGAAGCTACAGTTAGAGTTTAAGAGATTGTTAGGAGGATAAAAATTATTAGTATTTAATTGACTAGCGAGAGATTGAATAGTATCAGAGAAGAATGAGTTAAAAGTATTTGCAGTTTGAAGAGGGGTGTCAGGGTTGGCATTTAGTGGGGAGGGAGTTTTAGCAGTACCTGGAGAAAGTAGTCTATTGATAGAAGACCAGAATTGTTTGGGTTTATTTAGGTTAGTTTCTTGTAGGTTGCAGTAGAACTTTCTTTTATCAGTGAGGATGGCTTTTTTGGTAAGTTTTCTAAGTTGCTGAAAGTGATGAAAATCAGAGCTGATTCTATGGGACCTCCATTTGTTCCAGATCTTATTTTTGGAGAGAATTAGTTTTCTAGTTTCATTTGAGAGCCAAGGGGCTGTATTAGATTTCATTCTAATAGTGCGTTCGGGAGCATGATTGTCTAGAATAGAAAGGAAAGTAGAATTAAAGAATAATACTGCTTCATTTAGTGGAAGAGTCTTTAAAGGGTTCCAGTTGCAAGTTCTGAGTTCGTTCTGAAATAGGTCGGTTTTAAAGTGTTTAGTGGAATGTATTTTTCTTATATTGAGGGGGGGGAGATAATCAGTCTTCTCTCTTGCAATGTATGTTAAACAGTGATCACTGAGGTCATCAGGCAGGGTCCCAACATTATATGTGACATTACATTTGTTTATCAGAATCCAGTCTAATATAGTCTGTTTTTTGTTTAACTTATTAACTCTTGTTGTGGATGTAATGGTTTGGGTGAAACCGTTTAGGTTAGTGTGAGATGGGATTTTCGGAATTAATGGTATTCCAGTCAATATTTAGGTCGCCAAGAATGATAGTTTCTTGGGGGTAGTAGTTGGAAACCCAATTGAGAAAGTCTTCGACAACTGGTATGTTGTTTCCTGGAGGTATGTAAATGCAGATGATGTAAATGGCTTTTTTGGCATTAAGTTGAAGTTTTGAGATGATGGCCTCTACCTTGCTATCTTGGGTAGGACAGGCAGGTAGGGTAGAGATATTAAGATGGTTCTTAAACAGTATTATAAATTTCTAGCTAGAATAGCAAAGGCAGTATACATTATATACAAAATATACATAGTACAATATATCATCTGCTTTGGATACTGTAGAATGAAGATAGCAAGAGATAGTTGCATAACTGTTAAGCAGAGGGGAGAAAAAAAGTACTTATAATTTTACAACTCCCCCTTTTATAGTCATCAATATTCTCTTTTACACTGCATTGTGATAAATTCTTAATAAGCAACATGCCTGATAAATTTTTCTACTTTTTATAAGGCAAAAACACTACCTAGGCAAAACTGCTGAAAAAAGTCACTGGTAAGTATAAGCCAATTTTGTAACATCATGAGCTGGATACAGAAAAGTTACCAAGAGGTGTACTTCTGGTGTATACATCACTGTTGTACTGATTCAAAGACAGACCTACCAGGGTGCTGTATTAAGAAGTGTAGCACCATGGTGACTGTCTCCACAACCTACCACTAATTCAAATGAGACATTCCAGGGAAACAGCATATAGTAATAAGCCATGTGCTCTCCCCCAGAAATTCCTGTGGCAAGGCATTTATACAGCCAAGAGATTCAGAGAATCACTCAGCTGTGTAAGCTACATTGACCACCCATGATGATGATGAGCATGGCCAAAAGCTCATGTTCACCTGATAGGTAAGTGCCAGTGAATTTAACAGACAGGTAGTATTGAGATGTGTGCATATTCGTATGTGTGTGGCTGCATGTGTGGATGCATGGAGAGGTATGAGTGGTGTACATCTGAGTGTGTCTCTGCCTCAGAGTTCACAGTAGGGAGGTTAGCTAGGGGATATGTAGGGTAGGTTTGTGTGCACACATGTGTGTGGGTGTGTGTGCATGTATGAATGTGTATGAAAAGGGGGGCTGTCATGCTTCCACACTCCCACAGACTAACAAGCAAATCCTGCAACATGGGGTAGAAGACAATAGACACCACAGATAACTATTCTGTGCCTTAAAGGCACTTTTACAAATAATAGAACAAATGTTTGGTAGCACAAAATACATGGGGTGGGGATGAACACTAGACAGCAAGGATAACTCTTTATATCATGCCTTAAAGGCACTTAAAAAGGTTTAAACACAGTTAGATGTCAGCACCACCTGTGGACACTAGGGAATACTATTTAAATATTTCCTAGGTCTGTGAAAAGCTTCAAACCCTTCCCACAGAAATTAACCGACTTAACCCACTGTACTAAGTGATCAGTATGCACAGCAGTTTTTTTTTTTTGCTTTGTTTTGTATATAATAAAAAGTATGAAATGTCTGACATTAATGATTTCAACAGTCTATGAATTATAAGGGACAGGACATCTAAACAGCAACAGCAGGGGTATCCTCTAAGTTCAGACAGGCAGTTGAGAGGGATGGGGGACTGTTCATATAGGGGAAGGCTTCTGCATATAACTGAATAGAACACTAGACAACACCAGGAGAATATTTAAATTATAAGAGCTCTAGCATCAACATGTACTTTACAAGCAATAACAAGTATGAAACACTTATGCATGGCATTATTAATGGACTGAAAAAGGAGTCATGATTTACAAGGGCAGGGACAAAGCAATAAAAAGAAGATACAGTGGTGATATTTATATATATATTTAGCTACTTGTCAACTATGCTCTGCGTTTTATGTTGGGTTAACCAAAAGGAAGCTCAAGCAAAGAATTTATAATCACATCTATGATATTAGATCTAATAATGAGCTTAATGCGTTGGCTAAACATATAATTATGAACAGCGGACATGATTTTGTATTTAGAGTGTTACAAATTGTTAATCATAGTACAAGAGGGGGTGACTATATGAATTATTTAGAACAAAAGGAATTGGAATGGATCTTTAAATTGAGAGCTCATTATCAACCTGGGCTGAATGCCTATGTTTCTCTAAGATCTTTTTTAATATCACGTAGATGATTATAACATTGAGGTTACGTTGATTTTTTATTTATGAGGTTTTTGAATTAATTTTATATATTTTTCATCATTTTTTGATAGTTTTATTTATTTATTCATTTATTCATGAATTAATTAATGCATGTTTTACAATTATATTTGTTTCTAGATTTTTGTATTGACACTACAGTGCTTATATACTTGAATAATATCTATGCATCTTTATACATTTACATAGGTATTTTTATAGGAATGTTTCACTTTAACATAATATAACATTAGAGTTACTGATTTAGTAACATTTTACATTGTTATTTTTATAGCTTTAAAGTTTCGTTCTAGGAAAGCTATAATTCATTGTTATACGTAACGGAGTTTCCGTCGTATTATTTTAAATCATTAGTTATTTATTATACGTATAGAGAGTAATATATGTTTTTTAGTTAATGTGATTTGTTTTTGATATTATATCCTTAAGATATATTTGAATTATTTGCTTTCATTAGTTATCATACAATAACAATGTTTAGCAGCGATGTTATATTTACTGATGTGTCTATAATTTTGTGCGATTGTGAGTCTGCAGTTTTATATTTATGTTTATTTTTATTTTTATGATACATGTTTGATTTTATGCTTTTCATGCTGCTGAAAGTTAGCTTGTATATAGTAACAGCTAAATGAACTGAGTTTCCTTATGAGGCTATTTCTTGCAATGAATGGGCAATTAATCAATGTTGTATTATTTAATTGTTTAATTATTTGATAAGTTTCAATTAAGATATGAGATGTTAGGTATATAAACTTGGCTGATTCATTTTATTTATATGATCTGAAGAAGCGTATTCATACCCGAAAGTGCTCATCTTTCTCTGGCAATAAAAGTTTTTCATTGAAGAAATTGTGTCGTAGGACTCATTTGGATACTAAATATCAGTGTTGGGGACTGTACGTGTTGTGGTTTTTGCTATATATTTTTTCTTGTGACGAACAGTCCCTCTTGGTGTAGCAGTTTGTTTTTATTTTTACAGTGGTGATATTCTGTCAACTCAGAGATAGGTAAGAGGTATGTTAGTGTAGGTGTGCCTATATGTGTGTGTGTGTGTGTGTATAAAAGTGATGCATGTGCTGCCAGGGTTGACTACTGCATGAAACTGCTGATGAGCACTATGAGTCGCTAAACATGATTATTAGCTAATTATGAGAATTTCCCTCTGCATTACAATTTCCTACATCTTATTAACAGTCCTTTTTGGCCATAACTCCTACCTCCAGTGGTGGGGTTCTTTCTGAATTCCTTGGCATATCTTTAAATTTGCCAGAAAATTTTGAGTATGTAGTTGCTATAAAAACAGTGTCATCCTCCTGAGACACTCTTCTATTTTTTTCTGTGAACCTAAGATTTAAGATTATTACATTTTCAAAATGCTCTAACCATACATTCAGTTAAAACATCCACTGAATTATCTCTTGCCTAGGTATCCAAAACTTGTTTACCATACCTACATCTATCCAAAAACTTGGTCATATTTCTTCTAACCTGTAAAACTCCCCCAGAAGTTTGAATGGGATACATTATTTTATTTAACTGAAGTGCTGTGATCACTGCTGTTGTCTGACTGCATTTGATGTTGGATTGGATTTATTCATTTATGGTTTTGATACTTCCATTATGTATGTATGTTTTATCTATTTGCATTACATTACTTTTTTTAATTTGCTTTACCTCAAAGTATTTATTTTTCTACTTGGAATATTAAAAGTTCTTGACTAGGATCAGCTAGAAAATACCTTATTTTCAAATCACTGAATAGTGGGAGGGGCTGAGAAATGGAGTGACACGGTGGTGCAGCAGTTATTGTGGTCATCTCACAACAAGAGGTTCTCCGGTTTGATTCTCAGCTAGAGTGCCTTCTGTGCAGAGTCTGAAT
This sequence comes from Protopterus annectens, assembly GCF_019279795.1. Taxonomy (NCBI): domain Eukaryota; kingdom Metazoa; phylum Chordata; order Ceratodontiformes; family Protopteridae; genus Protopterus; species Protopterus annectens. The sequence continues at coordinate 617,654,595 of NC_056751.1, read as the reverse complement.
GTCCTCCTTGCAGTCACATGGGTTTCCTCCGGGTGCTCTGGTTTCCTCCAACATTCCAAAGACATGCAGTAGGTGGATTGGACATTATAAATTGGACATAATTGAGAGTGTGTGCAAATGATCTACCACGGCTGGTCTAGCCACGCAGCTGTGTAAACCTTGGGTCAAGATGATTATCACTGCAGAAGTGACACCCCAATTCCATGTGCAAAATGGGAAAAGGGATTGAGGAAGGATGGATTTCAATCACAGAGCAGGCCTGTATATAACTGACTAATGTTAATGCACAGCAAGGTTATTCATGATAAATGTACTTGCATGATACAAAGATAAAATTCTCAGTAAACGTGTAGGAGTAGGGCCTTGTGGCAGATCTCCTGCAGTATCGAGGTCAGATGTCATGACCACAGGCTCTAAAATGAAAGAAAGAGAAAAGAAAAAAAACTCTACTACAATGTAATATTATATTGAGGCAATAAAGTTAGTACTTATTAGACAAAAAAGAGATGGAGGAAGGCCCACAGTAAGTCAGATCAAGAGAATACAGGGAAAGTATGAGTGGAGTGATGGTAAGAAAGTTTGTGAATGTAAGAACAAAGTAGTTTTAGCAGGAAGTATGCCAACAGAGAACTACAGTAATACAGTGTAAATATACAGCTGTATCGAACAAATTAGCAGTAAATGGTACTACACTGAAAAGCACAAAATAAAACCATCGCTTCGAAAATATTCATGGGATTAACCAGTACATCAAAACAGGGTATATATATATATATATATATATATATATATATATATATATATATATATATATATATATATATATATATATATACATATATATATATACATATATATATATATATATATAGAAAGAGAGAGAGAGAGGGATACTATTGAAATTCCGAATTTGCTTCGGTCGATGGCTCAGAATGTTGACCTGAAATGCTGAACTTGAAATTTTGAAACAGTAACCAACGTGAAAATGAATAGATCGACATCCATAGTTTGAAGTATTCAACATAGCAGGAAGTGACATCACTCACCTCCTGCTATGCACATTAACGTACTGTTACACTATACAGTAATTCTACTATTTTGCAGCGAGGATACTCCCCCTGCACTCCCCATGTGGAAGGGGGGATACATTCCCTGCACATTAAATATGCCAACTCTGAGATTGCACTATCATGAAGAAATGGGCCAATTCCCTGTTCCTCACTGAACCATGATCTCCCTGTACAATATCGAACCCAAATACTTGAAATACACTACCCATTCACTGTAGTGTAGTCGATACATTTTGGTTCGACATTGTGCCGACTTGAAAGCTTCCATGCCAGTACATACACACATACACACACATACACACACATACATACACACGTATTAAAACTCCTGAAGTATCAAAGTCAAATGTAGTGACCGCAGGCTATGATACAATGACAAAATTCTCAGTAAACTTGTAGGAGTACGGTCTTGTGGTAGAGCTCCTTCAGTATCAAGGTGACAGGTCAGATGTAGTGAGTGCAGGCTCTGCTCTATGAAGGAAAAGACTGAGTGAGTTTAATCTGTATGGAATCTTTCAATAGTAATCTGTAATGGTCTCTTCCTAGTTTGGACATAGTGAAACATATTATATATATATATATATATATATATATATATATATATATATATATATGTTTTAACCAACAGTTGAGGTAATTTGCCCATTGTTATAACGAATGTCATAATTTATTTTTTTTTTATTTATTTACCGGGAAAGCCAGACTAGGTTCCACAGATTCTGTTTTCAGCAGTGGCCCGGGGAGAAATGCTCCAGAACCATGTCTTTAGAATGTGGGAGGAAACCGGAGTACCCGGAGGAAACCCACGCGAATGCAGGGAGAACATGCAAACTCCACACAGAAGGCACCCCAGCTGAGAATCGAACCAGAGAACCTCTTGCTGTGTGGCTACAGCATTAACCGCTGCACCACTGCGCAGGTCTCCTATAGATGTCCCTGCTGTGCTTTTAAGGTACATAAACATTTATGGCAATAATGACATAGATAAGTTGTTAATTTTTTAATTGTAAAATCTTTGAACTCTTTCTAACATTCGGATATATGCCATGCGCATAGATACTGTGACATGGTATTCTTGGTGAAGATGAGGACATGCCAGAATTTCAATGGGAGTTATCATAGCAGATTGTTTCCTAGAAGAGATGTATATAATGCATTTTAGGAAATACAAAATTCCTTCCTTATAAAATCAACCTTACTATTCATCATACCTCCAAGATCATTAATTACATTAGTGTTCATTAGAAACCAGGTGTCAGTAGAGTACTGGCATTCCTAAATATTTCAGTAAAATTGCATTATACTACGTGTATTAGTTTGAAACGAGTTATGGCTTTTAGTTGTCTAAGTAAATATTTTATCCATTGGATGTTGAAGACATTTTTATTGTTTAAAAATGTGACAGTGGTCCCTAGCTTGATGCTATCTATAGAGTTGAAAGCCCACATTTGTTCAACTACAGGTAAAGTGGACATAAAGACCGTAAAATGTATGAGTAATAGAACCATGGGAAACACCTTTATTGACCATTGTATCTGTACAGAATTTCTGATTGTAACATAATCAGAGTAATTCTGAAGTTGAAAATATCCATCATGGGATAAAACTGCTAACTTCTAATGTAATTAAGATTTTAATTATTGATACATATGAAGCAGTGTCAAATGCCTTGACAAAAAAAAAAGACAAAGCAAATGCTATCATAAAGTGGGGCACAAAAAAAACAAGATTAAGACTGTATTCAAAAATCTAGTTCAGTAAAATGCCTTTATCTGTACTGGTAGTACAGTACACTACTAGCGAGTACTGGTAGTACAGTACTACTAGCTAGTACTGGTAGACTTCATAAGAGTCAGATGACATCTATGTGGATAGATGAAAGGAATACCTGTAGAGGCTGGAATTGTTTAAGGATCCTAGCAATGAGCATCTGAATTCTGTTTTATGTTAAGAAAGATGACATTGCATAAATGGGGTGGATAAAGATTTATCCAGTATATTATAGATGCAGGCTATCTTTGGAAAAGTAGTCTGGACAGTCAACCATCTCTTCCCAGGCTGATCTATATTGTATCCCCTTAGAATGATACCTGAAGCTAAGCCAATAGTTGAAGTCAATAATCTTTTGTTTGAATTGCAGAATCATTCTTTGTGATGGAAGAATGCTGTACAAAGATAGCTTCATACCTGACCCAGACACATATTCCAAGAGCTGTATCATGTCTTTCTTCATATAGTCAAGGGAGGTACATCTCAAGTCATTTACACCCATGTGCACTATGACTGTCATATGTGTACTTGTGCTGCAAAGACTTGCGTGCATGCATAATGTGGTGAATTGTGGTACCTGATAGCAGCTGACTGTGACCCTCTCCTTACACAGAGTGATGCATTGGTGTGTCTCAGTATGGAGTCACCTATAACTAGGATATTGTAATGTGCTGAGGTTTGCATTACAGACTATTGAAGTGAGTGAGTGTAACTTCTAGATGTGTATTTCATGGTGGGTACTGACTGTTTGCTTACCAGGAAAGTCTGTCTGGTGTAAAACCTTTTTCCAGGGGAGGCCCAGGGAGAAAAGCTCCATTAGTATTTTGTAAAAAGAAATATGCTAGTTGAATACATAATAAAAAAAAATGAAAATGCATTTCACAAATAGGTTAAATCTCTTCAAAGACAACCATACTGAGGTTAATGTTTGGTACAGAAAGACTGAGAGACAATTATATTGACTCAGAATCTTATGTGCAAAGTCTAGAATTTGCATAGATGTAAGTTTACAGTAAGGTTTATATCTGAAATAGATGCTTGCAGACACACCCTAAATAAATTCTGAAAATTACCATGAAATGACAGGAACAGGTAGATCTATAAGTACATTAAAATTATGTTTGTTAGAAAGTTTAGAGAAATGTTTGTTTGGAGGTCAGGAAGAGTTTTAAAGGCAGTATTTGTAGATGGTAAAGTTATCATTGTAGAGATGTGAGGTGCAGTGGTGTAAAATCGAGCAAGTATAGCTTAAAAATAGGAGTGCCAAGTATCAGAAGAATGATGAGATAAGATGAATGAGGAATAATGGAGAAATAAAGAGATAGGTGGTATAGGACAAGAAGGAGAGGGTATCTGGAGTGGAGATAAGAGATATCTGGGACAGTAGAGTTAGCGATGTGTACTGTAATGAAAAATTAGTGTGAACCTGCTTTAATTGTAGAGGATTTAGAAGGGGAGGTGAGTAAGTGTTTGGGCAAGGAGAAAAGGTAGGGGAGGTGAGTAAGTGTTTGGGCAAGGAGAAAAGGTAGAGAGAGTATTTGGGGACAAGGTTGTAGAGAATGATGAAGTAATTAATAGCAGGTGTAAGTATATTGATGTGGTGTACTATAGAGCTATCCAGGATTAATGCAGGGACATAGCCAGTATTGAGGGGTTTGCTGAGGGTATTTAATTTTCAGATTACATTTATAAGGTTTTTATAATTTAGGTAGGTTACTTTTAAGAGTCTCAGCTTATGTAGGTCTATGTGGTTGGTCTGAGCTATGTGAATGGTTTAGTGTGATGTTGTGTAGTACTGACAACCTGCTTGTTAATTGTCATTGTTTCATGTGAGAGTTTTGCCTCTAATAATGTTATATAACTACATATCTCACACACACATTGTATCAATTTGTTGAAGTAAAGCTGTTTATGATATTTGTAGTGGATTACTGAATTTGCTATTTATTGGGTACTGGAGATAGTGCTGGTCTCAACCCAGGTGCACTCAGCTAGGACTTAGTGACTCTTTGCTTATTCTTTCACCAGAAGCAAAGGAGTAACACTTATCCCAAAATGCTTCCTGACAAGTAGTATTAATCTAGATGTTTATGGGTTCAATACACTTGCTATTGTCTTCTGTTAGTATATACTCTGGATAGAACCTACAGCAGTTGGACACAGCAGACAGCCACGCTATGCAAAGGCTCTAAAGGAGTTCTTACCAAAACTGCAACCAGATCACTTAATGAAATCTCATACACATTGGCCTATCACAGACCAGCAGAAACCAAAGTCCCACTGCTCCTTCACTCAAGAGCAAAGCATTTACATTAAACCCAAGCAGGATCTTAAGAATCAATTTTATAAGATTTACAGTGATTGATAATCTCTTTGAATGCTAGAAAGTAATGTTCCCTCCCCCAGGAATGTCACCTCAAACACATTATCTCTTCCCACCACCTCACATAAGTCACCACTATCACATCGCCCCACAAAAGATCCATTACTGCCCCCCCATGGCCCACCCTCATTCCTCCACTCCACTACTTCCTTAACCTACTTTCTCTCTATAGCCTGTTCCCACTAACACAATAGGAAGCTCCTCCCCAAACTCAAAGTCTACACTAACTCTCCTGCCTACCTTCCTGCAGAATATCTGAAGATGGCAGCTGGTGCCATTGCATATCCTATATCCAACCTCATTAATATATCTATTCTAAAAGCTTTAAGTCCAACTTTCTGTAAAAAATCATTATACCATTAGACAAAGGTGGCAACGTCACTGAATTGTTTAATTATCAACCCATTGTCTTACTGTCATCACTACCTAAATTCCTTGAAAAATGCATCCACTCACAACTATTCCACTACCTCCTTAACAATCAACTCCTCACTTCCACACAACATGGCTTTAGACCAGGACACAATACTAACCCTTCACTGACATAGTTAACAAAGCTCAGGAATCAGGCAAACGTGTTACCTTTCTGTTCCTTGACCTAAGGCCTTTGATACTGTTCCCCATCACCTTCTTATACAAAAGCTCAATAACCTTAGAGTATCCCCTTCCACCACCAGATGGTTCACTATTTATATCTCTAATAGACAGCAGGCTTGACTCTCTCTCTGCTTTCCAAGACACCTCAGCTGGAGTTTCCCAAGGCTCTGTCCTTGGCCCCTTCTTATTTAACATCTTTACTAATGACCTATATACCACCTCCCAACATAGTACACATACAGTAAGCTGATGACTCCACAGTCATCTGTTCATCAGATTCCTATATCTCATCTCCAACAAATCACCCAAACTGCATTTACAGCCATTGAAGGATGGCTTTCTAATAATCAACTCCTCCTTAACCCCACCAAATCAAAATGTCTACTCTTCACCTCCAAAACATATTCTCTAAATAAAAAGCAATTTACTATTCTCTCACAAAACACAATAACTGAACATATAACCTCCTCCTCCTCCCAACCAACACAAACATATGTGAGAGATGCAGCTACACAGCCAAACTGGAGGCTAAGCTCTCTCAATCCATGACTGGATCAACCAGTCACAAGGAGAAGGGCAACACTAGCACCACATTACCAGACCCACATAGGCCAGCCATAGCTGCATCAGAAAACAACTCTCAGAAACACGCAAAAACATACTCGGAGGCTCTAAATAAGAACCTGCCTAAACAGAGACCTCATAAGCATACTCCCAAGCAACCCCCACCCCACAACAGAAGCCAGGTAACACATGTCACAACGTCAGTGTGCCAAGCAAAAACAACCCCTAAGGCTAAATAACACACCTAACACACTAGTAATCGGTGATTCTATCAGGCACACAGACGTTCCACTCACTAGACTGAACAAGGAGAAGGTTACCGTAAGCTGCCTGTTGGGTGCCAGAATCTGCCACATAACACATGCACTCAGGTCACTCCACAACAAGTACAAATATGACTCTGTCATTGTACATGTTGGCGTAAATGACCTGAGACATACCTCCCTGGACTACATGAAAAGAGACATGGAGGAGCTCTCTGACCATGTAGCCCAGGCTGGTATGACTCTGACTGAGTAGCATCCTGCCTTCACTCAAAATGATGCCAGCATACGAAGAAAAAATGATCAGTTTCAACAATTGGTTAAACTACTGGTGCCATTCAAAGCAGATCCAGTACTTGTCAGCCTGGGATGACATGCTTGACAAGCCACGTTGCTTCACCAGAGACAGCTTGCACCTGTCGCCCCTGGGCTTTCGAATACTGGCCATGACTCTTGCTGCCCCAATACTGCCTTTTTTAGGCAAGGCTCAAAAAAAAAACCCGCCTCCATAAACAACAATAATAAACAAAAACTGAAGATAATGCTGCTCAATGCCAGAAGTCTAAACCTCAAAATGCACGCACTCAAGGCTCTCCTTAGTATGGAAGAAATCGACGTATGTGCAGTGACAGAAACCAGGTTCAAGGCTCCAGAGAGCACCCCAGCACTACCAGGCTATAACTCCTACCATACCTTTAGGTCCCAAAACCAGGACCGGAACAGAAAAGGAGGGGGTGTGTCCATATTCATCAAGAACACCCACACCTCCAGGTTAGTAGCACAGCATGCAGAATCTGAGACCATCCAAGTGAAATTGACAGCGGGTAATTAACTATTCAATTTATAGCTTGCTACAGATCTCCAAACTTGTCTTAGGACCCTCACGCAGCATTCCTGAGAACATTAGAAAGTATGAAGATTCTACCCAACACCATGCTACTGGGTGACTTCAACTATCCAAACATTGACTGGGAAAACTACTCAAGCTCAAACACCCTAGCCCAATGCTTCCTTGAGTTTATAAACTCAAATGCCCTTGAACAGCTGGTCACCACTCCCACAAGAGGTGACAACATACTGGACCTGGTCATCACCAACATGGGGAACCTATGTTCCACACCTGAGGTAAACTCGTCATTGGTAAGATCAGATCACAAACTAATCACACTGGACATCCACATCCCAACCCCCACACCCCAGTCAAGGAAATCAAGGTAAACAACTTCTCTAAAGCCAACTTCACACTCCTCAAGACCGAGGTGGGAAGTTTCAAAGCTCCCAATCAAATGGAAAATGATGACCCAATGGCAGAATCCTTTACAAGTGCATTCTATGAACACCTTCAAGAATGCATGGACCGAGCCATCCCAAGTAAAACCAAGACCAACTCCTCAAAAAAGAGGAAGCCAGTCTGGTGGACCCCGGCCATAAATAAACTTTACAACAGAAGGAAGAAACTCCTGCAAGATAGAGCAAAATCCCAAAATAAGAAGGCATCTCTGATTAACATCAGTAAAAAACTGCACTCCCTCATTAAATCATCCAAGGCCAACTTCGAAAGAAAAATAGCCAATGACTCTAAGTATAACTACAAGGCCTTCTTTAACTATGTCAAGAGTCTAGGGGCAAACTCTCAGATATGCTCCAAGCTAGTGCATAATGGCCATAAATACACTGAACCAACCGACATTGCCAACATCCTGGCTGACAAGTTCAATGCAAACTTCACCACCCCCCCTCTCCACCAAAGGGGCTAGCACCCATCCCAGAAGAATGTGGCACTCCAAATATCTCAGACACACAAGTAAAGACAGCCCTTGAAAAGGCCAAAAACACAGCATCAATGGGACCAGATGCTATCCCAGGTTGTGTCTTACACAAGCTTCAAAATGAACTAACCCCCCATCTCAAATCACTATTCAAACTCAGCCTCTCTACAGGCTATGTACCCAAAGAATGGCATACAGCAACAGTCGTACCACTCCACAAAGGTGGTGCCACAACTGACCCTGGGAACTATCACCCTATAAGCTTGACTAGCTTGGTCTGCAAAGCCATGGAACGCATTATCATGGAGCTCATTAACAGGGACATTGGGTACCTCCAGACACTGGACCCCACCCAGTTCGGCTTTGTTAAAGGCAGATCTTGCCTCCTGAACTTGGTTGACTTCTTCGAAACAGTCACCAAGGCCATAGATGAAGGGAAGGTGGTCCACACAGCATATCTGGACCTTGCTAAGGCGTTCGACACCATCCCACACTCAGGAATCAGACAAACTCACCAGCTTAAATATCAACCCCCATGTCATGAGATGGGTTGTCAGTTGGCTCTCAGACAGAACCCACATGATAAGAGTGGCAGGTGCCATGTCCGACTCTAAACCAGTCACAGGCGGAGTCCCACAGGGCTCAGTCCTGGGACCCCTCCTGTTCGGTATATATTTCTCTGAAGTACAGGCAAAGGTGGAGGGACTGTGGCCAACCAAGTTCACAGATGACTGTAAATTGGGTGCAATAATTGACTTTCCAGCTGACACAGGCATCCTGCAAAAGGGACAAACATCTGGTGTCAAAGTCACGGTCTCAAGCTAAATGCCAAAAAATGCATAGTAATCCCATTTGCGAAAAACAAAGTACCTACAAACTACCACATAGATGGGAATCCACTAAGTACAGAAGAAGTAATTAGGAACCTGGGTACCCAAGTAGATAGCATGCTCTCCTTTGATAACCACATAGTCAAAACGGTCAGGAAATCCTTCTATGTGGCACACCTGATCACAAAGGGTTGCTCATCCAGATCCAAGGAGGTGATTGTGCCCCTTTACTCCTCACTCATTAGGCCCATAATAGAGTACAATGCCCCATTTGGGATGTACCTCACTAGACACCTGAAACTAGAAAGACCACAGAAGTACCTCACTAAGAGGATTAAGGGCCTTAAACAATTACCCTATGAAGCACAACTAAAAAAGCTCCAGCTCTTCTCAGTCACTTACTGTCTGCTCAGAGGTGACCTATGCCTGACCTATAGGGCCATGTCAAACCCTGAACTAATGGACATGCTTCACCTCAAAAAAACGAGATCCCTCATAACCACTCGTTCTAGCAACTTGAACTTATGTACAACAATAAACAGGACATGGAGGGATAGATTACTCTGGAATAGAATCCCAATCCATATTTGACAGAGCTCCTCTCTGACCCTCTTCAAGAGAAATCTTGATGAATGGATGGGTAATCATAAGTTCTGCCCTGGGATCACTTCAGGAGCCCTGTTGACAGAGGCCCAGGTTACTAATCTAATGGGGAGGCGAAAGCCATCACTCTGTGGCTAGGCTTATAAATGCCCATGGGCAGATAGCCTAGTATTTACCTATGAACCTATGAACCTATATGCTCCTGCACAAAACTACTAGGCATCACCATTGATGAACACCTTAAGTTCAACCTACATATACATAACATTAAGAAAACACATCAGAAACTTGGAACCCTCTACCAGCAGAAACGTTTCCTAGACACTAACACTAAACACACATCAGCCACTACCTACCTCCTACCCTCTCTCTTATATGGTTCCCCAGTTCTCAATAAATAACAAACCTGCCTACAATCTAAGCTCATATCTTGCTACAACAAAATTGCAAAGTTTGCCGCCAATGAAAAATACTCCACTCATTACTGGATACCCCTCCGTAATCTCAATTGGCTTGAACTTCCACATTACTTTACCTTCATCCAGCTGAACACAGCACATAAACTCATTCTCTGTCCTGCCTTGAATACATCTTCCACTCCTACATACCAAGTAGATCTCTTAGATCAGAAAGCAAACATCTTCTACAAGAGCACTGTCCATTGAAATTAACCAGTCATAGCCTATACTCCTTCTCCATAGGTAAAATCTGGAACACACTCCCCTTATCTTTAAGACACAACCACATACAAACATTCTTCAAGTATCACTTAAGGAACACCTCTCTAAATCCTGGAAATGCTCCTGCTCAAACCCAGGCTGATAACTCAGTCCTCATCATCACACCCTCACCTCCTGCTACTCATAACTCTATCTACCTTAACCACCTTACTATTCCCTCTTATTCTACCTCTCTTCTCCCCTGTTCCTACTACTACACTCCTTCCCTTTTTCTCTAAAACAACCATCTCAACTACTTTACATTTTCCTAATGACTACCCCCAATACATAATGCTGTGACTAGGACAGACTTTAAATAAAAAATACACTGTAACTATCCTATGTTTGTAACAACTTGTTATATTGTGCTACTCTTATGTTAAATATTTTAGCTGCTATTAAATGAATGCTTACATCTATAGTACTATGCTAAATTTGTCTAATACTGTTCATAGATAAACTGTTTGTCTTATGGAGTTTTTCTCCCCAGGCCTCCACTGAAAATGGGTTCATTATGGCCCAGTTGAACTTTCCCAGTAAACAAATGTCAAATAATACATATAAACAAATATGTATTACAGCCCTTTACATCCCTCCTAGCAACAATACAGCTATACTGGAAAACACCCAACATTGGATATCCATAACATTTCCACAAGAAAAGATGCTACTAGGTAATGTGAACATCAATTGGTTGGACATAAAGTTTAACTCCCCTACATCTAGCATTATTTTATATAGTTTCACAGAATTAATATCTGCACTCATTATAGCAAGACATCAAATTCCCTATTAGGCTGGATCTTAGTATCAGACGCTAGCGAATACTACACTACAGGTGCAATGTCAGCCTCTTAGCGATCATCTCCTAATCTATATGACCAGACATCTCACACATCCAGTTAAACAGCACATTTATAAAACAACATGTAATCTTTCCAGGTTTAACCCAGAAATTCTCATCTATTAACTGGAACTTCCCAAAAATCCTCCCTTAGAGGATGCTGTAAATGAATTTAACACACTCTTTACAAATACAACCTTGCACATCTTAGAAGGAAGAGACTAAAAACAAATAATGCAATTTGGCTATCGAGAAAGAGTAGAAGGCTAATGCAGGATAGAGAAAAATCATGGACAAAATGGCAAAAATATAAAACACCTTAATATCTTGAAAACTTCAGAATGCTTTGCAATTGTACTAAAAAGCAAATAAATGAAGACAAAAAAAAACTATATTATAATAACCCTCAGAATAATAATAAACACAACCCTAAAAAAAGTGGACATACATTAAAGAAATCTTACATCCAGACCAAAAATCATCCCAAACACCACCCCCTGATAACTAAACACTCAAACCTGCAATACAGTTCAACTCTCATTTTAATATCAAATCCCAACCTTGCCCCACAGCCACATATCACCATATCCACTTTCAACTTCAAACCTGTACACTCATCCTATATAAAACTACTCTTAAATAAATTTAAAACATGATCTTCTTCAACTGATGACCTTCCAAGCGAGTACCTAAAACTGGCAGCCAGTAGCATTGCCTATCCTCTCTCAATCCTTATAAACAGGTCAGTCTAGGAATCCCACATTCCAGATTTCTGGAAAAAGTCACACACTATCCTTTGTACAAAGGAGGAAATTCAACAGGTATTAATAGCTTTAAACCTATAGGAATCATCTTTCCCCTCACCAAAATACTTGAAAAATGTATCCAAAAACAATTGCTAGATTAGCTCCTGCAGGAAGAACTCCTATCCCCTACACAACATGGCTTCCGTCCTTCCCATAGTACTAGCACTGCCCTTCTATATAGACACTGTCAATAAAGCTAGAGATAATGACAGACTAGTATCTTCCTTATTTCTAGACTGGTCTAAAGCCTTTGACACAGTTTGTCACAGCAAACTCTTACTTCAAATGTCCTCATGAGGTTTCTTTCAGCCCGCACTTTTGTGTTTCAAAAGCTACCTGTCCAATAGGTATTGGTTAGTAAAATGGCACTCCATGCTCTCTCCTTATTTCCTAGTCATCACTGGTGTACCACAAGGCTCTATACTTGGTCCCCTCCTCTTTAACATTTTCACCAACACCCTCTATGCAGCCACACAACAGGCCACCCTAATACAATACCCAGATAATTTCACTCTTATTTGCACATCTGACAACATGGTGCACCTCCAAATAATTACTCAGGAAGCTTTAACAGCCTCTGAAACATGGCTTCAAAACTCAAAATTCATGCTTAACTCAAAGAGACCAAACTACCTCCCCCCCATCCCTCTGTCATGAAAAAACTAAACTTAATGTGCTATTTTTTATTAGGGAGATAGTGGGTGATCTTACATTCAACCTGCGTATACATAATTGCATAAGAAAAACTCATCAAAAACTACTGATGCTTTACAGAGCAAAAAGCTTTCTCACTGATGCATGTAAAATTACACTTGCCACTACTTATCACCTCACTACTCTTCCTTATTAACCTCCAGACATCACAAAAATTAAAACTTGAACAATGATATAACAAAGTTGCTAAATTTGCAGCAAAAGCCCCTTTCAGAATCCACCACCGTATAGCACTAAAAAGGCTAAACTGGTAGCCCCCAGCCTATTTTAAATGTTGTAAACCATAGACATGGTTCTTACAAGTCTATTAAAGAACTCTTTCCAGAAAATAATATATAGCCTAACTATGTGAGGTACTTTATCCCCCCCTCACACCCCACCTAACTATATATACTAACTCCAGGATGGCACTAACTCCAGGATGGCACTACAGTGGGGAAGAGGGCATATATCTATTTCGGTGAAATTAATTTCAGTCAAATGAGATTCCAGTGAAGTGAGCTATCAGTTAATTGTGCCCAGGGAATTCATTTTCAGTGAAATGAGACTTGTGTCAAATGAGTTTCAGTGAAATGTGCTTTCTATCAAACAAAGTAGACCCACACACACACTCATACATATATATATATATATATATATATATATATATATATATATATATATATATATATATATATATATATATATATATATATATATATATATATGGTTCTACCTGACATAATCGAAACCCCAGAACACCAACAACGAAATCACCGACACCACATAATCGACAGTGGAGAAACACGAAACCTCACTTGCCCGACAACGAAATAACCGACGGTACACAAACACGAAACCTCATACACTGCACACACCACAACAATCAACTAACAAAACACAACCCCTGTCCAAAAACCACACAAACAACACAAGCACACCAAAATCCCTACAAACCCACACTAAACCTCACATACACAACTATCTACAACCCTAACCCAAACCCTAACCCTAAGGTCCATCACTATCGCATACTCAGCTAACCCGCGCCCTAACCCTAACTCACTTAACCCACCCCTAACCCAAAGACTATCACTACCGCACACTTACCTAACCCACTCCCTAACCCTAACTCACTTAACCTGCCCCTAACCCAAAGACTATCACTACCACACACTTACCTAACCCGCGCACTGACCCTAACTCACTTAACCCACCCCTATCCCCACAGACCGTCAATATCCACACTTACCTTACTCGCACCCTAACATCCGTCACTACCGCATACTTACACAGCCTTTTCCCATGTCAGCATCCTCGGCGTCGGTGTTTTAATCCGTCGCGTCGGTCTTCTGCATTGTCAATCTTCTGGCGCTCGCGATTTGCTTGTCGGTGTTCTGGAGTGTCGACTATCTCAGGTAGAACCATATATATATATATATATATATATATATATATATATATATATATATATATATATATATATATATATATATTTAGTATATTTATGATGTAAAATATTTCCTCCGCCTAATGTTTCAAACTTGCTGTAATATATGTTAATAGTGTTGGAGAAAACATTTTACAGCCAAAATACAACATTTAAAAAATAACCAGGTTATTTACCTTATTTTTGGTCCCTTACTCCTAAACCTTTAATTGACAGTCACTGGAGATTGAAATTACTATATAATGACATACATCTGAGCTTCCTGGTTTAGCAGCTTTATAATTTCATAAGAGCAATAGTTAAGTTTCTAATTTATAGCCTTTGTTCTCCCTTTATTTTAGGCTTTATACAGATTTTTTCAGTGGAAAGATGCAGAGGTTTGTAAACCTCACACACACACACACACACACACACACACACACACACACACACACACACACACACACACACACACACACACACACACATCTCTGCTTCAGAAAAAATGCATGCTAACGAAAACCCTGTTATTCTAGCATCTTTCCAAGTTTATAAGAACAATATTTAAAGTCTGTCCCTATTTTCCTACCTTTGTTTCCCAATTATTTGTGCCGAGAGGCATACCTCTCAGCTCTGCAGATTTTTGCAAAATCTCCAGATTTTTGGCTCATATTTTTGATCATTTCCTCATAAAAGTTGTGGGTTTTTTTTGGCAATTTACTGGGATGATCTGAGGATTGAAGTCACTATAAAATAGCATACATTTGAGTTTCAGACTTCAAATCCTTCAGAAATGTATGTTAAAACTATCCCTGTTGCTCTAACAGCTTTCTAAGTTTATAAGAGCAATATTTAATATTGGTACCTATTTTTAGGCCTTTGTCCCCACATTTTGTTGGGCTTTGTCCAGATTTCTTGCACTAAGTTATTGAAAGGTATTCCAAGAGGTATGGTCGATTGCTTTCACTCTTCACCCCCCCCCACACACACACACACCTTTTATTTTACACTCACTAAACAGCAGAAGTGCTGCTTAGCCAGTGTAAAATAGCAGCTTAACTGATCTGTCTCTCACACTCATACAGGCATACACTTTCACACACTAACACATACACACATTTTTATTTTATTTTTATTTTATTTTACACTTGCTAAATAGCAAAAGCACTGCTTAGCTAGCATAAAATTGTAGCTCAACCAATCTCTCTCTCTCACTCATACACACATTGACTTTCACACACAAAAACATACACACACTTTTTTACGTATATTTTATTTTATACTCACTAAACAGCAAAAGCGCTGCTTAGTGAGAGTAAAATAATGGCAGCATTATATTTTTTCAGTCCGAGCTCCACAGCAGCTTGATATGCAGCCATGAAGTGGCAGACATGTTTTTCAGCGGGCATTATTTGTACATTATTACCCCACTGGGGAACACTCATTCTCTAGTCAGCGTACTGATGTACAGTAAGCCCCTTCTCTAAAAGGCATTAAAATCACTCATCTTTTAGTATGCTCTAAAAGTTGCATCTTTTCAAGACTTGCATTTACAGCCAGTGTTGTTTATGCATGGGATATTATAGTTTCAGATTAAGAACTGTCATACTTAAAAGTTGATCGATCCTGCAAAGTTCTGTAGAAGATGTTTTGGCCAGAAGATTTTCATTTCTGTGTCTAGGTCACCCTTTCTCAGATTTGCTCACTTTTTCAGTTTGATTTGCTAACTCAGACAAGAAGGTGACTAGTAGTTTAATTTTCCAACAGTAAACAAATTAAAAGGATAATGGTTATATATTTTAATATGTTAATGTCACTGTATTTAGAGGCCTTATTAAAATATACATACTTAATTTAGAACTGTTTTATTTTTTCTCAAAAAAAAACATAAGTTATTCATAACTGTGTTAAATGATACATAAGAAACTATGTGTCAAGCATTAAATAGTCTTACCTTCATCCTTTTTCTTATCAATAGTATCTAAAAACATAAAAGAAAAAGAAAAATCTTACATTTCTTTCACTATGCATCTTTAACAGTAAATTAAGAAGGGATCTTATATTATTCTGGTGATGTTTAACAACAAAGGGGTATTTACTTATTGTTAGGAATCTATGCCACAAGAACAAACATCAAAAAGTCATATGCCATCTGAGTTAGAAAAAAACATACATTTGAAACTGAATTCAGTGTTTACATGGAGGGATAAAGTCTCCCACTGTCTCTTGCATGAAACTTCACTCCCCAACATTCATAAGTTAATATACTTAACTCTGGGGTTTCTTCTATATCTTGAGGAAAGATCAATTTCTCCATCAGTAGTCTTGTTTGACAAGAATGCATTGTTGTCATTCACTGATGTTTGTACTACAGTCTATCATACTCAACTTACACTACCTTCTAGGGCTAGTTCAGCAAGCTAGTGTAACCTAAGTCAGACAATAAAAAGAGATTGACTGAGGACTACAAAAATTACTCAGTGCGCAACATTCCTAGGTCAGCACTGTCAGTTGTTACACATATAACCATTCCAATGAGATGAAAATTATCCAGTACAAACTTCCTCTGTATAGATAAATCATTCATTTCTTTGCAGATGTAGAGTTAGGAAAACAGGAAATGGAATTCAACAGTAGGCAATGCTAACCATAAATCTTGCATCTTTAGTACTCCTAAATGCAACACATTTTTGAACTAAACTTTCTGTAATTAATCCAAGTATGCCTGAAACAAGAAAGTATTTCCAGCTGGACATCTATCACAAAGTGTCTTTATATGAAAACTATATTTAGAAAGAACAGTCTTTGGCAACATGATGAAATAGCTAAGATAGCTTTCTTACTCTTTATTGAGTGAATAGTTAATGCTTCATCAAATAATTTCCCTCTATGCAACTCATCAATTGTTCTCCTTTGGGAAACACTGCTGATGTGACTTCGATTTATATAATTACACTGAATCAAAATTGTATTACACTGAATCAAAATTGTTGAAATATTTTTATCTCTCCACTTGTGTAACTGTGGTACTGGTACATGTAATTGTGGTGACATAAGCAGACAAAGTCACTTTCAAGTGGAGTGCAGGAGGGCTAGCAAAAACATATGTTTTATTATTTCTTACATATGATTGAAATTTCATCCAATTTACTCTTGTACTTTTGAAGAATTTCTTTTTTTTTTTTGCCCTGCCATAGCTGAGCTCTGGCCCCTCCACTGCTAGCACCCTTATTTTTACCACTTCCCAGATCCTCAAAACCTGGCAAGCCTCCATGTGACTCACACCAGAAAAGTCTCCTGTCTGGGAGATTTCATTGTCATGGGGGCCCTCACTCATCAGGTGTAGGTTCTAAGGTGAATAAGCTGCCTCCTCTGCTCTCTCACACATTCCTACAATCATTCTGAGTCCTAACCTCCACCAGGGATGCAGTGAAAGATCTATCTACACCAGTATGCTTCCCTCCCAAGGATGGACATGGCTATTATCCCCGCCAGCAACAGCAGTCACCCAAGCCACTAACAGAACTGAGATCACCTCAAGCCCATTCACAGCTTCCTTCTTCTAAGCCACTGAATCAGGCTTACTCTTACAAAAAGTGGTGATACCTGCTGACGGCAACCACTTAAACTTGCACTTAGTGAGACAATCAAAATCAATTAATCAAGTCAAATATCCAGAGCTGTCCTTAAAATAAAGTATTTGTTCCAGGCAGGTCAAGTTTGTTGTATAAATCTATTTGTCAATATTGTATATGCACTAAGCTTTTGAAAAAAAAAAAGTGCCGCATTTTAAAGAAGCAAAGCCTAAGCAAACAGATCAATCGTGCAGGGGATTTGATAATGACAGAATGATTTCAAAAGCTGGACTTGAATTTTAACTTATTTCTAACTAAATTATGTGTGTAACATTCCGCAGATTAGGCATATATGAACTAGGCATGAATTAATATGCAATAATCATTCTGTTTCCATATTACCTATAGTAATGTTTTAAATTCTCATAGCAAAACTATATTTCAATATATATATTTTTTAATTTTGCTAGATTTAAAAGCTCTTTCAAATTAATAGAATTCTCAAATATTTACATTTAGATATATATTAATTGTCTCATCCATAACCATTTGATCATTTGACATAAGCAGTTAAACAGTATTTATACTATGAGATTTTTCTTTTTTCTTGGGGGGCGGTATTTTAGCAACAGTTTACAGAAAAAATCCCTTTAGCAAAAGGAAGTTGAGTCATTTGCTATAGGTTAAACCCAAGATGCAAGTAGGAGATGGCTGGATTGAAACCACTGTCTTCAAGTTCAAAATCAATCACCTTAATCACTATGTTTATATTGTTTAATTAACTCTTTACCTGAGAAGTAGAGCATACTTAACCCCAGCAATGAATTTTCCCCACCGCAGACTAATTATTCAGAATTGGTATACAGGACAATGTAGTGAAAAAATAAAATGATTTGTATATATATATTTTATGGTTATTTTGCACTGTATGAAGGAAAAAAAAAAGTAGCCAGTAGTTGCCAGAAAAACTGACTGCAATTTAGTCAATCAGCATTGCATTTGTGCTTCTGGGCATGAAATACAATAGAAATAAATGCTTCTTCAGCAGGCAATCTTTGTTTTGGTGCAGTGAAATTTCTTAGTTGTATCAAAAATCTGCATACAAATGATGTATCACCATTCGGTCAGTAAGTAAGTGGTCTACTCCCAGGTGCAGAAGTATGCTCCGATGCTGGTATCTTAGCATTTGTTCAGGGCACATTAGAAAAAAACAGAGCATTTTAAACTGCAAAAGTTTTGCACTAAATTGTGTGCACACACACATGTGTGTGTGTGTATATGCACGCGCATCTGTGAACGGACTGAAAGCAGTTTCATTATCAGCAGTAAAAAATCTGTTCAGACAGCTTTGTTTGTAGGACTAGGAACCAGCCTGAATGCAAAAAGCAACATAATCTTTACCAAAAAATAATATGGCCCAAATTCTTTATTCTTAATCAGTTTTGTTCACATTTTTTTCAGTCAAATGAAGGGGGGGGGGGTTGTTGCAGTCAATATATAAAAATATCTGATGCACATTCATTCACAAAGTAATATTTTCAGACAGTCTCTGTAAGTTATTCCCACTCAAAAAGAGAAGGATATTCTTAGGGCATAGGCTGTGTAAGCAGTATGGTGATGGGTAACAGCAGTGGACAGTCTTCATCTCTCTCCCTTGCATGCAGTTAGAAGTAGATTTCGTTCTTTGGGAGGCTTCCACGACAAGTGGACAAAAGTAAATGCACTAAGGATTGGAATTCTTGAACTACATTCACAAAAAAAAAACATGCTAAAAAACATTTTTTTATGTGTTTTTCTGCTTGAAGGTAACCCCCTGCCCTTCCTGATGTGAGGGGATGAGCTCCCCCCATCTGAACTTATATATACCAACTCTATGGTTGCACCTACTTATGGAAGGGAGAAATTCCTCCATAAAGGGCATCAGTAGAGGTACAACTCATTGACAGTGATTTTTAGTGGAAAACTCTGATTGTCAGTAAGTTGAACCTCTAGTAACGTTAGCCAGAGTGTTCAGTCTTTGTCCATCAGTAAGTTACCAGTTTGTGTATGTGGGTGTGGGTGTCTGCATGTGTGTGTGTGTGTGTGTGTGTGTGTGTGTGTGTGTGTGTATGTGTATGAGACAGAGAGAGAGAGATACAGCGACAGATACTGAAAACATAAACGACAGAAGTTATACTTTCAGTTTCTGGTACTCAGACATACTGATGTGAAGGGCACCATGTCAGGAGGAGATGTCTGCACATGAAATGAAATTTAGTCTCTCAGTAAAACAAGTAGCAAAAGTAAATGTGCATATTATATTTTCAGACATTTTTGATCCCTTGCTAATAATCAAGAGATACACCACTTTAACCTTTCTATTGAGAAGAAAGGACAGTCAGCAGGAGAATAGAGACAAAATACTAATAAAAATAGTTTGCAAGCTTAATTTTCAAACAATTTCTGTCTATTTTGTGAAATATTTTAAAATAGATTAGTCACATACTTCATTGCCAGACTTTTGAGACTTGATCACAGTTAAAAGGGCCACACTGTCATAAAATAACTTATTCCTGGATAGATTCCTGGATAGACGCTCTGTGTGAAAGGAAATTAATAAAAATATAAGTGAACAAGTAACATAATCTCTCTGAAAGTGAAATATGCAAAGTCAAAAGAGGTGCAGTCTGTTGAAGCCTGTATTTAAAAAGTGATGGACAACCTCCCAAAGTAAAACTAAGCATGCTTATTTTATTTTCAGATTGCTTCTTTTACTTGTTCATAGTTAGATGAAGGTTACCCTGTCGTGGTTAGCATGAAGGAACAGTCTGTGCTCGAAAGCAAAAGAGAAACTTCCTTAAAATAATACAACTGCATATTTTATTTTCCAACAATTAGCATAATTTGTTTGCAGTAATGGAAAACAGGTCTCAGAAACAGGTTATTTCTGCTGCTCAGTGTCTGTGTGAAAAATGCAGAATTAAAAGCACAAATAAGTATACAGTGAACATATATAGATTGCAAATTGTAAAGACAAACAACGTACTGACGAACTGAAACATGATCAGGTTAATAACTTTATTTGGTTAGCCCTTCACGGGTATTCAACCTGCTTCTTCAGACCATGATAATAAAAAAACAATGTCTTCTCTATTTAAAGTTTTTCAAATCTTAAAAGTCAATCACATAACAATATTAATTAAAAAGGTTGCAACATTAATGATAACTTAGTATCCTATCTAACAACAGCCTGATATAAAAGACATACACACATTTGAAATATATGTAAATAAAACTAGCTCTTATTTAAACATAAAAACTACAGTCCTATTAAAAATAGTATGATATTTCACATATAAAGTAGCATCTCATCCAACAATATGCTCAACAACAGTTAGATAATTTAGTTGCCAAGCTGCCATGTTTACCTACTCATAAGTAACAGGAATAAGTTTCTACAGATAGATCATTATCGTAGATCTGTTAAACTGTTATCAGTCATAAAAATGCCTAGTATAAACAATTATGCACCCATTTAAAGATGAAGTTCAACCCTTCTACATAAATGCAAACATAGCTTCTGTTTCTAGCTACTATGTATGGAATAATATATATGTTAATAAATAAAAATACATCTTCCTACCATTAACTTGCTTTTCTTGCAGTATTTAGAAATGCATGTATACTTCTAAGATGTATAACTACCATGCAAAAATGTATCTTTTGATTATATCGGATCCTAAAATTTTCTCAAACTAATATAATACTGTGGCAATTACCATATGTAAGACCTAAAACACACGTGCATGACAGAAATCAGTGCTCTAATGCTAGATTCAAATGTGTGACTCATTCTTGAAATATCAGACAGATAAGACAAAATCAATTGCTGTTTAAACATGACAAATATAATAAGAATGTGGAACAGTAATTTCTTATAAAAGGAGACAACACACACTATTTATTATAGCAATGTCCCATTTATGTAGACTGGACATAAACCTAGTCTAGGTACAACATCAATGTAAAAAAAAATAAAATAAATATTAAATACTACCCCTCTACCTATAAGAATGGTGTATAATCTGTGACAATCCTTTTACTTTAGGTGGCTATTTACAAAACAGAAGAATATTTCTTTTTTGATGGATACACAGCATGCCTAGAAAGAACATTTAAGCAATCCATATTCTGGTAGAAGTATTTGCTGACATAGTGACTCACTGACACAGTTTATGACACAGAGAGTGGAGCACTCATTTAGTAATCTAGCACAAATGGTGACCTTGTCATAGCCTTTAATATACAACATGAAGCAGAATAATTAAAACCTTACCTCTCAACTAGCAACTTTCTCAATTTATAAGAGCTATATTTATAATCTAGCTCTATTTTTGGGCCTTTGTCATCACTCACTCATCATTCACCCAACAAGTCTGACAGATTTACTTTCATGGTAGAGTAAAAACATTTTTAAGCATCTCTGACAGAAACTATATGATTTAAGGTATAGGACAGGAGGTAAGGTATATTTCTTTACCCTAGTACAACTGTGCACCTAAACAAATATAAGTTAGTTATTTATTTATTTACATTTGTTTACCGGAGTGATGCACTGAGCAGTATTGACCAATGTCAGGCTCAGTCTGGTTACTAGCGATTGATCTTCATGGTTCTTTGAGAATATAAACTACATCGGCTGAGAATATGTAGTTATATGATATCAGCACAATATCTTACAGACTGTGAGCTTCATGTTCTCAAGGTTTATATGCAATAAATTCTGTCCTCCTGACTGACACTTGCTCTTCTGTTGTCACCTAAATTGTGGATTAACCAGACTTGTCCTCACCAGTAAGGATTTTGCTCCCTCACCTTCTCTTTCTTAATGTTAGCCCAATGATCTTATTTGTTTATTGTATGTATTTTAGTATCCACATATTAATGCTGATCTGTTTATAAAGTTTATCGTAATCAGTAAGAATTTTATAACCATTTAAACATTTTAAGAAGTATATATCTATATATAATTATGTTTATGTAATTGAGCCATGATAAAAATTGTGTTTTTTTCAGTATGACACTTAAACAGCAAGTAGGACAAGTAGAAGAATGTTTTCAGGTAGTGTTTTTTTAATATATTAGCTATTACATTTCATGTTTATATAATTTTACAATATCCTTGCTCACTGTCATTGTAGAAAAGAAAAGTCAGTAGCTGAAAATTAGAACAGGTATGGCAGTGTACTGCACTAGAATGAGAGCATACATTATTGGTGTACTGGTCTGTGTTGTGACATGCATTTAACAAGGTTTGTAGACTTTAGCTTGCACATTCATACTTCTGGTTGTTTTATATTTATAAAATCAGTAAAAAACAAAATAAACGGCTCAAAGTGCAGAGAGGTGCAGAAAGTAAACCAACAAAGAAAATAAACTGAAAGCTGCACCAACCTTACACAACCAAATACGTTTTATTAAATAAAAAATAAAGAACAAAACACAAGTGCTTTCACGACTTCTCCTGTCGCTTCATCAGACAAACTAAAACATTTTTACATCAAGTTTATATAGATGATGTTCTGCATGGCTGTCTATATAAACTTGATGTAGGATAGGATTTGCTGTAATGTTTGCTGTATGTACAGTCCAGGCACAATTATTTATACTTGAGAGAAGATAGCTCTATCTCAAGACTTTATTTTGTAAGTGCAGATAATAAGATGGCAATTATGACTTGAGCAGTTTGCATACACTGTCAAAAGAAGAGCATCAGGACTTCCAGGATGGCTGTACACTGAGTGACAGCTTAATTCTAGCTCTCCCAGTGTGAAAACAGAAATGCAGCAGACTTGTGTTTATGGGTACATTTCAGTAACTGGCTAGTAAGGGCACTGCCCAGATGTCAGGAATAAAGAAACACAGAAGACCTGGAAAAAAATCAGCTACAAAAAGTCAGGAAGAAACACTCACTGGGGAGGGTTCTGCAGCTGTTCAGCAAAAAGCAATGCAACCTTCAGACATGACTTCCAGTAACCAACAGTAGGATATAACACAACTGCATATAGACCAGGTTAAAATGAACAAAACACTGATGGAGTATATCAATACAAACAACAAACAGCTGGAAAAAAATGGAAGAAGCTTTACACAGATATTTAGATGAGTGATAAAGCTGCACAAATCAGAGGTTGAAATTACGAAAAGACTGGCTGAATATGAAACTGCTCAGGAAGAGACATTTCAAAAAATAATAGAATTAGAGGACAGTAGGGAAAACCTGCAATTTTCAGCTATTTCAAAGAAGCTGGAAGGAACAGATTGCATTCATTTTATGAAAGCACAAATAAGCAACTGCACTGGTATTCCACAGCAGGAAAGGGCATACCATGTGTATGCTCCAGACCTAGCTATAAGAAAGCAACCTGGACATGTAATAGTAAAGATGTAATCCTACCAGCAAAAGGTGTTGATTCTGACAAACTTGTGGCAGATGGACAAACTACTAAAAGTGGGAGACAGCAGAGTGTTTGTGGAAAATGATTACTCATTGTACACCAGGCAGAAGAGGAGTAAATTCATTCCACTATTCAGGGAATGTCATGACAGAGGTGTGGGATTTAAATTGCTGTATCCAGCTGTCTTTAAGGTATTCTTCCCTGGAGGGACAAAATTATGTTATGATGAAGTGCATGCTAAGATGAAAATACAAAAGTTTGTCCAACAAAAAGTGAACTGTGAAACAAAAGGAGACTCTGTTTCTTGTTCTTCTGGTAATAAAGACCACAGAGAGGTTGCATCTGTGAAACCTTTTCCAGTATTTCAGTGGAGAATGTTGGAGAGAAGAAAGGAGCATGAGAGTTGACTGAAGAATCAAGAGTATGCTGGAAATGAAGCAGAAAAAGGATTTGGGCGATGGAAAAGAAAAGTTATATTTGTGAAATATGACAGAAGAAAATCTGGAAATATTGTACTTTTTCAAAATTTGTTGAATTTCTGGGGGTCTCTAAAGTATATGCCCTACTTCATGTCATTAATGTTTGGAAAAATTCTTTGGGGAGGGAAGAATGGGGAAACCACTAACTGTAAGTAAATAAACCATTTTCTTTTTTTAATATTACTGTATTTGTGGTGTATGGTTTCCTCTGCATGCTATTTCTAAGTGTAAAGGGAATTGTAAACAGGTGCTGTTATTTTTCTTTTTCTTCCTTCTTTTCTCTTTATTCTTGTACAGAGTTGAGAGATATAGGCAATGCAATGAAAAAAACATGCCTGTGCTTTTCTCATTCTAGCATGGAGAAATGACTGGACTAAGGACCTTAGATTGATTAGTTTTAAGAGAGAGCAAATAAATGAAAAATAATATTGAATATTATGAGGCTTTTTTCTAACAAATGCATATATACTTATTTTACAGCTGATTTTCATGTTTCCATGAAAATAATCTGATAAAGAAAAACTTGCTGTCTGATTCCCATGTCTCCATGGAAACAATCGGATAAAGAGAAACTGGAGACAGTTTGGTGGAAGGGGACTGGCTGAGGGAAAAGAGAAAAAAAAGAAAAGAGAAATTGGCTAGGACATAATGTTCTCTAAAAGCAATCAGGGGGTTTCCCAGCTGAGAGAGCTTTAAAGACAAAGCCAATCAGACTTGAAGTAAAGTTTTCTCGCTTTTTTTTAAATGCAATAGGGGTACTAACATAAATCGGTGGTTTTGTTTTTTCTTCTTCTCCCTTCTTCTCTCTTTTTCTTTGTTCAATTTTAAGAAATGTAGGCACTGCAATGTAAAAAAAAGAAGAAAATAAGAAAATAAGGGGTAGAGAAGAGGTGATAAAGAAAAGGTCTGATTAAGAGAGTATGCTTGCATAGGGAAATAACTGGGTTAAGACTCTAGGCATTATCCAGTAACAATTTTATTACAAATGAAATAGAATATTAAATATTATAAGTTTTTTTTCTGGTAAACAAGGTACCCTTAGCAGTTCTGTGCCTGGCTTGCATGTCATTAGAAGACAATTCGGTAAAGAAAAATGGCTTGGAAAAAGTGTTTACTGAAAGCATGCAAGTGTTTTCTGAGCTGGGAGAGCTATAAAGATAGACAAAAACAAATAGCACTTACTAATAGCACAGGCTGTACCATGCATCTTAGCATGACTAACCTTTCTTTTTGGTTAACTCTAGCCTGTCTGTGTGGCTATCAACTTAGAACTTTTGTTCTTATTAGGAAGCAAAAACTTCAATATTTGAAGATGGACATAGTTTTGTGTGTGTTATTATTAAGTTAATAGGTTGGTTTTAGGGGGATTTGGGGTGTTTGTTTGTTCTGTTTGATGGCTTTCAAAAAACAAAAAGTTATGTAAGATGTGGCATAGGCTCAAATGGATATGGCAAGAAACAACTGCATAAAAGACCAACCTGACGAACAGTGTATGCATGTAACATAAAAGCTGGAACAAGACATTCAACAAAAAAGCAGTTACACATAAAAGGTGGGAATAATAAGTAATGTCTTTCAATCTGAATGCTCTTACAGATAAATATAAAAAAGAAAGATTAGTGAGCTATATTAAAAATGTAGAGTGCAAATAGTTATGCTACAGGAGACATACCTGGAAATAACTGAACATGTGACTTTGATAAAGAAAGGTTTTCAGGATGGTTATTTAGTGGAATATCTGGGGTAAAGGAAAAGAGGAGTACTTACATTAATTGCAAGAGGAGCTCCAATAGTGATAGATGAGGAAAAAAAGATAATAATGGAAGATATATAGTACTAAGGGGCTACTGGCAAGGGAGGAGGATTACACTGGCATGCATTTACATTCCGCATAAAATTGCTATAATGGAGCTCGAGAAAATTCTGGGAGAAATAATCAGCTTACAGCAAGGAATATTACTTATAGGTGGATACTGGGATTTGGTTTGCAACAGTGAAAATGTGTCTGTGGGGCACTAGAAGGGAAAATAAAATAAAGGAGGGTAGATTTTTGAAGAAATTTGTCAAAATGTTTGGCATGGAAGATGTGAATTCAGTACTAGTAGTTCAGAGTGAATTTTCATATTATTCTCCAAAATACAAACACTGTCCTATGCTAGATAGAATTTATATCTCAGAGGAACATATGCATTTAATTGATCTCAGAGGAACATATGCATTTAATTGAAGGTCTTAAAATGCCCCAATAACTATTTCAGATCACATGCCAATAATAACTGAAATAAATATGCAAGGTAATGAAATAAAAATGAGACACTGGTGCTTTCCCCACCTGTCGGTTGAAAAGAAACAAATTTAAGTAATGGGTTTTGGAATTAATTCAGGAGGTACTAGGGAAGATAGAAATTTCTTCTGGAAATATAGCTAGGGAGTGGGATAAAATTAAAGCTGAGTTTAGAACTAGGGTTGAAATAAAGGAAAGGGAGATATGGCTAAGAAGTAACAATAATTATTTAGAGGGACTGACAAATGTTAAAGCATTGTAAAATTGGGGGAATCTCCCAGAACAAGAAAAAGACCAACTGCAAAATGCTAAACAGAAAATAAGGGATTACCTTGATAATATGCAAGAGTTTAGAAAGTCCGCTGTTAAGCAACTGTTTTTTGATAATAATTCTAGAGCACAAAAACTTTTAGCACAATGACTCAGGCAACAGAAAGTGAAAAGGGCTGTCACCAAGCTTAGGGAGCCTATAACAAGGAAGATAACAAGAGATCCTGTAGAAGTATTGGAAATATTTTGGAAATTTTATGAAAGTCTGTATAAAGCAGATAAATATGGAAATCGAGAAAAGGTGTTTATGGAAGAATTAAATATGCCAAGATTAGAGGTAGTTGAGGCTCAACTACTAATAGTTAGGATAGGAAGAGAGGAGATAAAATGGCTATGTATAACCAACCTACAGGAAAGTCCCTGGAATAGATGGTATTCCCATGGAAGTTTGGAAGCTAGGAGAATACAGTGGTAATGGTAATACCTAAAGAGGGTAAAGATCCATCAGATCCATCTTCATACAGGCCATTTCAGTACTAAACCATGATTATAAAGTGTTTATGTCTATATTGGCTGAAAAATAGCAAAAGTGATACCAAAATTGATAGATATGAATCACTTTGACAATATTAACAGAACATTGATGATCCAGAGAGAAGCAAATTGTAAGAAAACAAAATTGTTATTAGTAGGTCTCGATGCAGAGAAAGCACTTGACAGAGTAGATTGGGACTTTATGAGTAGGGTAATGGAAGCATTTGCTTTTCCTGATACAGTTACAGTATAAGGTTGATTAGGAGTATATATGAGGGACCAGAGGTGAAAATTAAAGGGAGTGTGGTCCTCTCTGATAACTTCTGCTTGAGTAGAGGAACTAGGAAGGGCTGTCCACTTTCCCATGTGTTCTTTGCATTATATATAGAACCACTGGCAAAGAAAATAAGGGACTCAGAAATTCAAGGATATAATTGGTATGGTAGTCAGGAAAAGCTGGAGCTATTTGCACATGATATTATTTTCTACATGACAAAACCAGAAAGGGACATTACAGTGTTGTGGAACATTTTAAGACAGTCTCAGATCTTCTCGGGATACAAAATTAATGAAGCTAAAACAAAGGCAATAGCAGTAAATTGTGTACCTACACATGAACTGGTCCAACAATATTTATATCTATGGGGACATGATAAAATGAAGTATTTAGTGTATGGATTAGAAATTACTCTGTTGTGGCAGCTAAGGATATGTGGAAAGAGACTAAGAAGATAATATAAAAATTGAGAAACTGAAAGCTTTGTTATATGGATATGGATACTAAGATAAAAGCAATTAAAATGTTTTTAGTAACTTTAGTCCTATACACAGGTCAGGTATATTTTTATCAACCAGAGGAGAAGCTGTGGATAGCAATTAGAAAATAATTGAAGGATTTTATCTGGGAAGGGAAGACAGCAAGGGTCAAGTGGGATAAGCTGATTCTTCCAATAGAACAAGATGGACTAGGATTACCCAATTTGCAGGGGTATGTTAGAGCAACACAGTAAGGCTCTTATACATAGCACAAGCAGAAAACTATAATTCAAAGAGGAAAGGAATGATGAAGATACAGGAGGAAGCTCAAGAAATAAGGAGAGATTGGGATTTTGGATGCAGACTTAACTCATTCACTCCAGTGGAGTTAAAGAAGTTTGCACTGTAACTTCCAATTGGCAGAGCCTAAGCCTTTTGACAGAATTAAGTTATGTCCTCAAATTTCAAACATACTCATACCTCTGTAAGCACAGGGACTATGAAAGTAGTATAAATGGCAAACTCTGCAGCTCAAACTATTTATATAGTGGCGGTATTCTTTAGTTTCTAGGTCTTAAACTGAATTTTATAAGTCACAGTAAACACAGTAAATATTACGTTTGTAATATTTTGTAAACAACTTATAATATCTCAGCAACCACTCAAGTTGCATACATACTGCTTGCAGCATTTTATTCATCTCGCTGAGGACATTAATATGAGGCTAAGGAGTTCTGTCTGTGTTACTTGGTTGTTGAGATATTTAGAAAAATGTTGAAATTCTATCTATATATATTCATATCATAAACACAACAGTTAATATGTATTCACCTGCAATAGACAGAGATCAAATATTAATGCAGTAGAGTTTGCCATCATGTAAGCTTTACAATGAAATATTTTAGAACCTTGTACATAGCATGGTTTTTGAATTATTGATGCAAATATGAATAAGCAATATTTGATGCCTAGAAGCATCAGTAGGAGTTAACTGAAGATGCACCTGGAGGCATCACTTGGCTGTAATGAGTTGAACAACCAAAATCATACAGAGTGTTAATATTCATAAAATAGCAGGGATTATTCTAAGAACTAAACCAGCATGAGAATGGAGACAAAAGATTCTGCAGATAGGGATGACTGTGGTTAGGAATACTGATAATAGGCAAGAGGGGGTTGGAATTATTGGAGAAAACTGGCAAAGAAACCAAGGTATTGGGAGCAAATAACTAGAAAAGGAAGGTAATAGAATAGGAAGAAGCCAAAAATTTATTTGGACTGCAGATTAAAGGATTACCTTCCCTATCAAGGATTGATATCAGACTATAGGCAAAGAGAAAGAATTTTGGGGTTTCTACATGAAACACTGGTGGAGTTTAACAGAATATAGAAAAGAAGTTGCTATTAAAAAAGGAATAATTATTAGAGCATATAAAATATTGCAAGATAATTATAAGAATAAATCAAAGAATCTTAGAAAGGATTGGGAAGAGAGATTGGATAAGCAATTCACAAAGAGAAAATGGGAGGACATATGTATATCTCCCAAATATGCAACAAAGTCTAGGAGATTTAGGATCTTTGCCTGGAAATGTTTACACAGGTATTTTATATCCCAAACAGACTCCAAATAATTTTTCCTCAGGTGGATAGCAAATGTTGGAGGTGTGCCAGGCAAGAAAATGTCTGGGAACATATTTTTTGGGAGTGTGCTGAGCTGGCAGACTTTAGGGATTCCCGGCAGACTGCTCTGTCAGAGATGCTGGGTAAATGGATTGGATTGACTGGGGTGATGATTTTTTTGCGCTATGATATAGAATCAGAATTGTTTAGACATAGTAAAGCCTTGCTGATTCTAATTATGTGACTGTCAAAAAAGCAATTACTGGAAAAT
Organism: Protopterus annectens; assembly: GCF_019279795.1. Lineage (NCBI taxonomy): Eukaryota > Metazoa > Chordata > Ceratodontiformes > Protopteridae > Protopterus > Protopterus annectens. The sequence goes on along the minus strand of NC_056751.1, from coordinate 617,624,026 downwards.
GGAAATCAAAGTCTAGACCAAATTTACTAGAAATAGTAACTATAGTAACAGAGAAAAAATAATTGGAACTGGGATCTTTAGAAAAGGGAAGGAGCAAACTACAAATGAAAAAATGGGAATTGAGGGAATAATATATGTAGAGCAGGAATGAGGTTTAAGAGGCAGGATTTGAATGAGCCATATAATGCTTAACTGACAATGACTGGATAGATTATAAGTGATGTATAATGCATGCAACTAAAGTGGTGTCAGTCTTGTTTATTTTTCATTTATTTAAATGTAAGACTGCTTATGTCATATGTGACAATTTAATAAAGCTGTTTATTTGGGAAATAAAAAGAACATTGAATGAACTGCCCCAGTTCATAAATGAAATGGTCATCTGTTGTTGTCACAAAAATGCTTTATGAAAGTGGAAGTATCAGGCACTGAACCAGTCTTTTTAACAGATACTGCACTTTGTAATGTCTAATGACATTTCTCTAGGTCATTGTAACTGAGGCATCTAGGCAGCTAATATTGCTTGTTAATATTTACATTATTAATTCCAAAACTATGCTTCAAACAAACTATTGGAAGATTTTATTGTTTATTTCAAAGCTTACATGATAGCCAACACAACTGCATTCATGCTTGACCTCTGTGTAGTGCAGCTAAACAGATGCTAAATGTTGTTCATATACCATTTATGTATTTATTTATACTGTCTTAACTTTCATATTTGTCTAATATCCCAACAACAAATAACTCCAACAGAACTGCTTAGATTCATAGAAAAGCTCATAACTTGATGAACAAAACATTGTTACCAGTATATCTGTAGTTTAGTGGTCACTCTAACATTGTAAATTATTTACAAAACAGTACAGATATTAAGATTTACAGTGTTTGTGGTGACTTACAAAATTTAGTTTGACATATACAACCTAATGAACAACACCACTGCAAAGGTTATGTTATGCTGAATAGTTTCCCTTTTACATTTCTTTTGTAACCTATGGTTACAGAGATAAGGGCATTTGTTTAAACTTGGAGATATATATAACTTGATTTTGTCAGAAGGACAAGAATGGAGTCATTGGAAGTCAGACTACAAACTTCCAAAGCTCCATTGGAGTGAATGAGTTACTGATTTAAACAATGATGCATTTTCAAGGAAAGGAAGTTTGTATTGCTCTTCATATTTGCTTGTGTTTATATTTTATTTAAAAATGGCTGTGTTTTGTTCATTAAACCATAGGTGATTACAGTTTGTTTCACATATGTGACAGTCATATAGTACTTTCAAGCTGCAATGCAATGAACACATGGGTCCATGATACTGGCTGTTATGGATCTGTGTTGTGAATGTTTTAAAGCAATGATCATTACGCAGAATTATAAGTCTGTTAATTTGTTATTTACTGGCTAATCATTGTCAGTGTCATCTTCAACCCCCTTTTTCCATTTTCTACATGGAGTCAGGGTGTAATAGCTGTTGCCATCTCTCTCAATTCAGTGCCACACTCCTGACTTCTTTAACACTCATGCCTGACTGCTGCAGGTCTTCTCTCACACAATATATCCACCTCTTTGCTGACTGGCTAATTATACATCACAGATACTTTCATTCACCCAAGGTTCTTTCTGTGTTCTCTGAAGAAATTTTCAGGTGAAGAAATGTTCTACACTTTTAGTGAATAGGTTCATAGGCTATTAGTTTAATGGGAAATTACTAGGCTAATGCCTTAAAGGCCCTTACAAACCAAGCCAATATAACCCAATTTTATCCAATATATGGCCTTCAGGGCAAGAGGATAGCATGGATTTGTCTCTGTGCATTAAGTATCTTACAGACTGCCCCTATTCATAAGGGACATAGGCACTACCCCAGGTGTGAATTTGTAATGCCCCATCCACTGATCTAAACTGCGTTTGATGAGGGCCAGGAAGGGCTTTGCTTAATGTGAGTAGGAAGACTGTTCCAAAGAAGGGGCAATGTCTGAGATACATATCTGTCTCTCCAGGATGATTTGTTTGAGTGTACATCCCTAGATTCTGTGATCCTCATGCTGTTTAACTTTGGATTTGTACCAGCTCCATCAGGGCTGGATTTGTGAGTGTTTTGTAGGTCAGGCATATGTCACCCCTTACCAGTCAGTAGGAGACACAGTAAAGGGATGGAGCTTTTAGTATATCCACATACGACATGTTTACACCCTGCATTTTCTTTGTGAGAAACCTCTGAAGTCACTCCAGCTGCTGTAAGTGCCTAGGTAAGTACATGCCACATGGCACATTGTACTCAATTATTGGTCTACTGAGGGATAAGACAGCAGGACTATATTTTTTGGATCTGGATGCCATATCTTTACTTATAAGTCATGCCACATAAAATGATTTCCTCACCACTGTGGGCATATGGCTGTGAAAGTTCACGCTACTATCTATCTGTGTACCTAGATCTCTCACCTCTGAGTCTAGTCTAAGGGGTGTGCTGATGATGGCCTTTTGCTGTCTCAAGTGACAATGAGGTTTGCATCACAAAGTCAGTCAATGGTTGAAGTGCAATACCTGCTGTGACTGTAAAGTCTGATTTTTGGCTATCAGGATCTGTTACAATTTATACAGGTGTAGCTGATCCCTACCTATGTATGTACCAAAACTGTCCTCTGTTGTCAACGCTCTCATTTCTCCTTCCATAGCTCCTCTCACTTCTTTTCAATGTTGTAATTTGCAGGGGTATTTGACTTTCCAAAGGGTATGTTAATGCATTTTTTTGCATTTAGTTTTAGGCCATAGCTCTGGCACCAATCATTTGTCTGATCTAGACCTTCCTGAAGGATAGCTAAATCATTGGGAGATTCAGTGATTGCACCCAGCTTGCAGTCATCACCAAACTTTGTCATCCAGAGTTCTTTCACATTTCCCTTGTCTTCAGAGAAGTATATTCCAAACAGGAGTGGTCCTAGTACTGACTACTGATCTTGATAAAATGGGATAGGGTGAAGCAGCACCGTATTAAGGAACAAGTTCAATCCCTATCTTCATAATTGGTTTCACAATTGCCCGCTTCCCGTTTTGATGTCTTGTTGAGTGACATCAATGATAAACTTAAATCTTATGAACAAGATTTAATAGAAAAAAAGAAAAAGAAATTAAAGACGGATCTCTGAGACTAAAATAACAACAAAGCATCTTTGTGGAAGGCTAATATGCCTGCTTACAACTCGCAGAATACCAGACGTTATAAAAAAACATTAACCGTTTCCTTTGCTTCATCAGAAGGCGGTTATTCAAGCACAGATGGCAAGAGTGAAAGAGGAATGTATCCTGCATTACCACAGGCTCAAGATCCTTCTGCTCATGAAAATAGATTTTGGAAGACAGCTAATCAAACAGATGGGATTTTTAATGATAAGAAAAGGAGCCAATATCGACAGGGACAGGGACAAGGTTATGCTGTTGGACAAACAAAGCAACAATTTAAGAAAGGTAGATGGCAATGATTGAGAACTATATACAAATACATTTTCTTTAGTTATTAATGTTTTTGGACAAGTCTTATTGGAAACTCTTATATCTGTACTATATTTATGCTTATAATTTGTACCAACTGTCATTCCCCATTTGTATAATGTAAAATGTGAACTTTTTAGACAGATATGAAAATTAAATCTTGCATACTATTTTTCTCAACTGGAACAAGGGTGTATTGATGTTTTAAATACTAGTTCAGATGAGAGCTTCCATTCCTGTGTCTCTGTTATTAATGAATGGAAAAATGTTCACCCTAATGCACATTGCCTTTTGGACACTTCAAAAATTTATTATAAAATTTTATTTTTACCCCCATTTAATAATGAAACCATACAGCATAAGTCACTTATAAATGATTTTTTGTCTAAACGTGATTTTAAATACAGCCTTTCAAAAGATCAGTGGCAAGCCTTAGAATATTTAAGTGTAAACAGTGAATTGGCTGTTAAACCCTCAGATAAGGGTAATAGAATTGTGCTGATGAATTATAAACAAAATATGGAAATGTGTTATAGACTTTTAGATGATGTTGCAGTTTATGAACGATGTGGTATAAATGTTTATAAGGAGGCCATTGACAAGTCTCAACTGCTCTTACAAAAAGGTCATAGACTTGGCTATTTTAACCAAGATGATATAGATAGAAAATTTTCTGTACAGGGAAGTGATGTGGCAGTATTTTATTGCTTGCCTGAAATTCATAAAGTTTTGCAAGTTTTGAAAAGGAAATGTATTGGTGCGGCTTGTATTTTCTTCATAACATGAGCATATTTTTACACCAATATTTGTTTGTTTGTTAAGAATACATTTTTTATATTAGGGACACTCAGGATTTTATTGATAAAATTTCTGGCTTGATATGGGAACCTGATATGTAATGGGTGGTGTCAGATGTACAACGTTTATCTACAAATATACACTATTGCCATGGTATACAAACTTTACAGTATTTCCTGGGTGATAGTACTAAGGCATGTTTTATTATTAAATTAGTTAAATTTTGCTTGTAAAATTTTTTTTTGTTTTAATGGGGAGTTATTTCATCAAGTTCAGGGGACCGCCATGGGAGCTTCCTTTGCTCCCATGTATTCCAATTTGACTATGTGCCTTTTTGAACTTGAGTACATATTCCAACAGGAAGTTTTATAAAGTATGTAGTAAAGTAGCTTTGTTTTATTGATGATTTCATTTTTGTTTGAAGAGAGGGTATGGATAAGGTAAAAAAAATGTTTCTAAAATTTTACACAACAATAGAGTTACCTTAAATTTGATGGGCTACAACTGGACAATGAAGTTCATTTTCTGGATTTACATCTAAAGGGTTTATCTGATGGATCTATTATTACTTCTGTGTGTAGAAAAAATGGGCAAGAAATGAATTTTTATATGGTACTAGCTGTCATGCTTCTCACTTATTTGCTTCTTTGCCTTATGGTGAGTTTTCTAGTTTGAATAAACTTTGCAATAATGATAGGGAATTTGATATTGAGGTGCAGCATACATTTAACATGTTTATTCATAGGGGATATGATGGAAATGTAGTTAGGAATGCCTTAGATATGGTAACTAATATAAGAAATGGTGGTAGTTATATTAATTGTAGGAAGTTTAATAAAGAAATGTCTAATGAGTGTGATTTTCTTCCCCATCTCTTTAAACATGGTCGGAAATTTTGTAAAGCTAGTGACTATAGTGGTAACTTTAGAGATATTTACTTTGTTAACACTTATAATATACTTAGCAATAAGATTAAAAATGTTTTGGATTATTTTTGGCCTATGTTGTTCAGGGATAATACCTTAGCCGCAATTATCAAGAAAAAAACTTTGATTTTGTATAAAAAGGGACAGAGTATTGGTGATTTAGTAGTACATAATAAGTTTAAACTGCCTTATGTTAAGGTTACTAGGTTAACCTCTTTTATGAAAGGCACGTAAGGTTACTAGGTTAACCTCTTTTATGAAAGGCACATTTCCATGTGGGACTTGCTCTATCTGACCCCTTGCTATAAATACCTTTCCAAGTATTAATGGATTTAGATTTTATCCAAATCAAAGTTTTTTTTGTGATACTATTAGTGTTGCTTATATTCTTAGATGTCCTTGTGACAATTTCTATGTGGGGGAAACTAAAAGGATGTTTAAGGTGAAGTATCAAGAGCATGTTAGGGACATAAAAAATAATAATAAAGATAGTCCGTTAGCGGTTCATTTTAAAGATTATCATGATAGTAATTTTAAACTTTTAAAAGGCTGTATTTTGAACATGTTAGTATAGATTTGGTGGAATTGACCGCTTTAAAAGACAAGTTCCTGTACAAAGAAGCATTATTTGCATCAAAATATGTTACTTTAATGCCTAATGGATTGAATATAGATTTTAAATGGAAATATTTTATTAAATTGTTGTTAATTGATAGGTGTGTGTGTGTGTGTGTGTGTGTGTGTGTGTGTGTGTGTGTGTGTGTGTGGATATATATATATATATATGTATATATATATATATATATATATATATATATATATATATATGGTTTACTATCACAATGCCGATGTGCAATTGCACGGCTATGAAGTATTCGAACAACAGATGTTTGAATACTTCATAGTTCAGCAGGTGATGTGAGCGAACGTTATCATTGCGAATGGACTGTGCATTCACAATTATAATGTTCGCTCATGTGAGGATCATGTACAGTGTGGTTAGGGAAATACATCCCTTTCCTCACTGTAGTGCGATCTCGGAGTTGGAATATTAAGTTGAGGGGGTGTGGGGGGGTGCAGCCCCCCACGGGGTGGTGCAGGGGGGCTTACCCCCCTGCATAACTGTGTGTTTAGGCTAGTTAGGTAGGGAGTTACAGGACGGTTGGGAATACACAGCTGTTTTCAATATTAGGGACATACGGAAATGTTCATTTCCGATGTATAAATTCGAAAATTCAGACACGTTTTGTTCTGATTTTCGAATTTATGATAGTAAACCATATATATATATATATATATATATATATATATATATATATATATATATATATATATATATTTACATATATGTGTTTTTTTCTGTGATTTGTGTATACTCCTTGAAGGCATTTGCCGAGGCGCTAGAGGGGAATAAAATAATTTTTATATCTACAATATCTGGAGCTGTTCTTGTGGTTCACTCTTGTTTAGACTTCCTTTTATCTTGTGGTTCTGTTGGTCCCAGTACTGACCCCTGTGGTACACCACTATTAAGTGAACTCTTGCTGGATCTGTAGTTGTATATTGTCATATATATGGCTAACTGCTTGAAATGTCCATCATTTTACATAGGAAAAACTACAAGGAAATTGAAAGACAGAATAGTAGAACATAAATCTGAAATTAGGAGAGCAGTGCCCACAAATGCATTATATAAACACATAGCTGAATTTGGTGCAGATCATATTTTTTCTTTCAGAGTTATTCATATTGTTAAACCTACACCACGAGGAGGTGATATTAATAACTTGCTTGAATTGAAGGAATATGAATGGATGATAAGGTTAGCAGCAGATCGTCCACCAGGTTTAAATGACGTTGTTACCCTAAAACCAGTTCTTAAATATATACAATATACACAACTTAGATGAAATTGTTATGTTTTTGAATGTATTAAGTATCTTTGGAGTTTTTTTAATAAGTATTTTTAACAATGTATTTATCTTGTGTCATATGACCATTGGGCTGCTGGTCATGTGATGGTGACCTAGTATAAATTCAGATTGTTTTGTATTTGTATTTTGTAATGCACTGAAGAAGGGTTTTATGCCTGAAAGCTTTGCTGATTTTTATAAAGTGTTTTTTTCCAGTATATCGTGTTTTTCTTGGACAGTGGTTAGTGTTGTCACCTCAGAGCAGGAGGTTCACAAGCTTGATTCTTGGTTAGGGTGCCTTCTGTGCAGAGTATGTGGGTTTCCTGTATGTGCTCTGGTTTCCTCCCACATTCCAAATACATGCAATAGATGGACTACACACTCTAAACTGGCTATAGGTATGAGTGTGAAAGTGGAACAACCACAGTAGGGCTAGCCACCCAGTGGTGTAAACCTTGGCTTTAGATGATTGTCACTATTGAAATGACACCCTGATCCCATGTGCAAAAATGGGAAAACAGGGTTGTGGATGGATGTAATAAGTTGTGCATTTCTGTGCCTGAGTCAATAAGATAGATTTATCCTGCATCATCCTGTCCTGTTTTGAGATTGATTATTTTATGTGTTCATAAAGTCAGCCCATGAGCTGTGGTCCTGTACCACAGATGGATAAAGGCCTGACTAAAACATAGCAGACATAGATTTTATTAGTGGTCTAATGTTGTAAAAGAACTATGGCAGAAAGGGTGGGAGTGGTCAGCTGATGCTGGCTTCCCCATCCTAGGGTAAGGGAGGCAGTGTTTCCCCTGCACAGCTGACCTCAAATGTAGGGTTGAGATATTTTAATGAGAAGCATGTATGGTGAAGTGGTTGGAGGATGACCAAAGGTCTGCCCTTAGGGTGTCTCCTGGGATGTAGCACTAGTTTTATCATCAGCCATCTCGGGGAGGATTAAGGTGAGGTGAATGGGACCTACATGACTTCTACAATGGACTTCTCTCTAAATTCTAACTCTTACTCCAAAGGGAATGAATAAGCCAGTTAGACTTTGATGTAGACTAGGAATGAATGAAAAAGGACTATCTCCTGGTCCAGGGTGAAGTCTGGCTCTAGCTCTCATAAGGGAATGAAAGCATCAGTAGAAACAGGAACACAAGCATTGGCTTGGAACATCTTGTAGGGTAAAAAGAATAAATAAAATAAAATACAAAGAAACAATAAAAAATGTCCCTTGAAGCAGAGTTGCCTGTCCACCTCAAGTTAGCAAATGTCTGAGATTTATTTTAGAAAACTGGATATCCACTTTCTATTTCTATCCAGTGACAGTCAGGACTGGTCAATACTACCTTCCAGTAACTCTTCTAACAAAACAAAAGTATTATTTTTATGTGATTAACACATTCTCTTTTCATACAGAAATCTGTCAGAACATTGAGATAATGTGCATATATTAGATTAGTTTATTATAATATTTTCTCACTCTCTCACTATATATAGCTATAGATAGATAGACAGATAGATAGATAGATAGATAGATAGATAGATAGATAGATAGATAGATAGATATACTTTTTTTGTACGTGGAAAAGGAAAAGGATTCATAATATTGCCTTCTCATAAAAGAAAAAAAAATCACCATCCTTGATAGCACTATTGATTATGACTGAAATAAATAAATCTTGAAATACATTTCAGTTTCAGACTTCATATCCATCAGAAAATTCAAGGTAACACAAATCATGTTATTCTAGCAACTTTCTAAGTTTATAAGAGCAATATTTAAAATCTGACCCTATTTTGGGGCTTTTTCATCTTTTATTTTATGCTTTGTCCAGATTTCTTGTGCTAAGAGGTTGAGGACTATGACCAAGGGGAGCAGGCAATGCAGACTGTCATTGCTCTTTAATACTCTAAAACAGCTCTAGCATATTGGGTATGCAATCTTAAATGTTAATATATCCAGGCAGTCAAATTAAACACCTCATGAAGGCTAAAAGTTCACTCCCTCTGCCTATATTGTATATTCAGCATCTTGAGAAACATCCATATGTTACACAGTGCACAAAGTCCACTGACATCAACTATCACCCAGTTCACTAGCTTATGTGCAGTAGCAAACCCTGCCTAAATGCTGATGCAATAAGGTCAGAATATGTTTATTGTAGGTGCACATTTTAAATATAGGGTACTATTTTCATTTCAGACACAAACTATCAAAATAAATAAAGCAGAAAAGCTTTCAAATACATATTGTATCAATTGTTTATGAGATTATTTACCTTCTGTGATTACTCTGTCTTTTTTTGTGAATTTCTTCACCAATGCTAGGACTGTAAATTGGTCTGTTATGATCAGTGTACTACTCCAGTAAACAAAATAAATAAACATAAATAAAGCAATGCCTGATTTAATGATATCATCTACAGCAATTCAAGAAACACATACCACTTCTAAAGTAAGACTGACTCACTTTATAAAGTTGATACATGTTTTAACATATTAGAATAAAGTGATGTGTTCGTAAGAGGGTTGCTGCCCTCTTACCATTCTGATCTGCTTATTGTATATCAGTAAAAAGAAAAAAAATGTAACATGTTAGTAAGGAGGGGACTTTCATCCCATAACCTCTCAATCCACCATAACCTTCCTGTAGCCCATATGCAGTTTGTTACTATAAATTACTGTTTACATTATCAGTTAAGGATTGAAGGGAGTGGAAACCCTATTATAAAAATATTGAATGTTTTATTTTTTCTGCTGATTTAGAAATAATGAGTCAAGGGTTAAGGTGTAGACAGCAGACCTTTATTTCAAACATGACTTTTTTATTTTTCCAATAATGAAGTTAGTAACAGGCAGATAGAGTGTAACATAAGAGTAGCACTTCAAATTGTTAACTACAATTATATATTTAATTTACCAGAGAGTATCATGCTGAGTGGGCCAGTAATAGGTAAATGTTAAAACATGACTGCATGTGTCACTTGCTGCTGACACAGAGCGATCTGCAAGAAAATTATAGTCATGTGATAATTAGAACACTCTTCTGACAAGAGCTCTCTAAAATTGCTGGAAATTCAAACAGCAAATGCTGCAACTTTCCCACTTATCTGACGAGCTATTATTTGCTAGATGGGTTAGTGAGTTTATTGTGACACCCCTTTTAACTACAAAGTTACAATAAGCAAATATCAGACATAACATAATCTAAAATGTTCTAGGTTATCTAACTCTCAAATGTGTGTTTTCCAGACACAGAAAGTGCACAATATAAAATATTCCCAGCTATCTGCATTTCATATATACTTGCTTGCAGACGTAGGATGGTTTATGCAAACATTTCCAGACCTTATGGTATGCACATTTTCAAAAGCAGTTCTGCTTTTCATTTTTGAAAAATACAGTATTTTTTATGGATTATTGTCAAAATACACAAGCATTTCTTTATCTTGAGTACAATTAGCAAAAGTGGTTTCTACTTATAAAGCATACTAAAATGTTTGCTAGTCATCTCTTTCAGCAAGCAGTTCTGCTTTAGAGAACATTTAGTTAGAATTAGAATTCCTGTATGTATGATAGTTTGAACTGTATTTAAAATAGCATTCAGGATATGGAATGCCTTGCGGAATTGTTTATACAAATGCTTTTGAAACAGCTCTAATCAAAAGTTAAAGAAAAAGACTTTTGATAACAGCAAGGGACACTTAATAAACACAGCCTGAATTATGTAGGGTATATACACAGAACAAAAATCCTCATACCGGAGCCCTACACTGTTAACAAAACAGTGTCATCTTGGACTGTCTGTGGGTATAAATGTGTGAACCTGTAAGGAAATAAGTATGGTGTGAATATGTAAAGAAGACAACAATATGGACACCTTTTCAGGTAGTGATATACAAATGGTACAGCCATGTACCAAAGGAAGATTGATGATATGGCACTCTACAAAGGTCAGACTGTGGACAAATGGATCTCACAATCATTGGTCACAAACAGATCATGAAACCAATATCATATGTGGACCATCATAACATGACTGAAAAATATCAGCTGGCAAGCTATGGATAAAACACCTCCACTACAGCATTTGGAATATATGCACAGAAAGTTCTTCCATGGCAATGTACCATGCAGACAAGCACTATAACACTAACACACTGTCTTTATTTCAAAAAGTACCAAACCAGGCCCCGGACACAGATCTCCTAGAAGCACATCCACAATATGCAAAACCTGACATGCATGCAGGATAAATTATATATAAAGCTTTGTGAATCACAATATTAAAGCCTTTGAACCATAATCAATAGAGCTAAAAATATGCAAGGTCAACTATAATATATGTATAACATGATTGATATATGTATGTGTGCATATATATATATATATCTATATATATATATATATATATATATATATATATATATATATATATATATATAGAGTTTACTATCAAAATGTGGAACGGCACTTAAGCGAAACTGGGATAGCTGCATGCATGTTTTCCAGTTTCCATAATGCTGATCTGGAAATGTTCGAATCCTCATTAGTGAATGGTTGTATGCATTTGCTGATGTGGGTTCAATGTTTTGATAGCAGATCGCACTATAGTGGAGATCGGGAAATTTACCTTTTTCCCCTTACTGTAATGCAATCTCGGAATTGCATTATATGTGTGGGGATGTAGGGGGGCTTGCTCCCTGCAAAAACATTACTTGTAACATGGAATTTTGACATTGAAACTTCCTGCGTTCGAATGTTGATTCTGTGGTTACAATTTCTGACATTTTGGTAATTCTGTATTACTAAATGCTAATAATGAATTTGATCAAAAAGTGGAAAATTGTTTTCATTTTCCACATTTTGATAGGAAAACTATATCTATCTATATATCTATATATATATATATATATATATATATATATATATATATATGTAGATATATATATATATATATATATATATATATATATATATATATATATATATATATATATATATATATATATATATATATATATATACACATATATCATATATGAATATCATAGATTTCATTGCACAATCTCAATAACAAATCACAAATAAAAACAAACAAAAAAAAAAAACCATCAACTTCACAAATGGTTGAAACTCAAAAAAAAAGTTTATTTTTTTTGCAGGGATGGTAAGTACCCTACCCCACCTGCTACCAACTCCAGGATTATGCAGCAGTAGAGAATGAAGTAAAGTTTTTTTTCCCCCAGTATTCCACAATTGTGGACAAAAACACAGCAAGAACAGTAACAATACTAAAATGCAAAAGCAATTTGATGTAAAAATGCAACAAGTTGCTTTTCTATCACATGCAAAACTATGAACTATGCTTTATCCATGCAGGGCTCCAGCCCCATGTGTCAGGAAGAGTAGGACTTTTTTTTTTGGGGGGGGGGGGGTGTTGGTTTTTCTTTCTTTTTTTTTTTTTTTTTTTTGCACAGTATCTTAAGGAGCAACTGTCTGACCATTATGGAAGGTGATATCTGGTATGTTCTTGCCAGGATGGTAAGTGATGCCACTCATCACCCATTCTAAATGGCAGTGTTGGCATCACTACTGTAACATGAGGTCATGTCACCCTGACTTGCTTCATAAGTGGGATGCTGAGGCTAGGGACAAATAGCCACACATGAATTGTGAAAATTATTTTTCTTTATTGTTGCTGTCTGCTATTTACCTGTTTCAAATGTGTACTTAGAAGTGCATGCCTTTTTCCAGGGGATTGTCTGATTGCACAGAAGAGAGGTGTGATTCCTCTGGTAGCAGGGTGTGTAAGAGACCTGTGCCAGTCCATTGTAGAATTTTGACTACATTTGTAGCTAATGTGTATAGCCATTTTTTTCCTTTTTTGTCCTTCTTTAGCAGGTCCAGCTGTAAATGTGGAGGTGACTATGTATGTAAAGTCCCCTAATATAGAGCTGCTTCAGCCATTGTGTAGCAATTATGTGGTCCTTTGCTTGGACTACTATTCAATACCTAATACATATCTGATTAGTTGCAAGGTACTCTGTGCAGTGACTGTCTTGAAAAGTATTGTGCTGTGCTTTTCTCTGAATCCCAGGCCAAGACTCATACTCATGCTCTGATCATAATGCCCATGTATAACAACAATGCATTCTGACCTGTGAGTTGTGTAATACTAATAGTATGCTCAACTGTGAACATAAGTGAGTTAAGCAATACCTATCTCAGAAAGCATGTGAACGTCTTACCAACACATAATCCACAAACATCAGCTCACTGCATGTTACTACTAGCATTAAAAACTTAATTTGAATCTTACCAAGTTCCTCAAGCAGCTTCCGCTTTTCTGAAATTCAAAGAAAAGACTTAATTAGTTATACATTTGCTGTCAAAAATGACATTTCTTACTCTCTGATATTACTTTATATGATATATTCTTAAATATAAATACAAACAATAACAGCAGTTGAACATAACCGTTTTCTTGTTTAATCAAACCTATCAATCATTCAGCATTAATACAGGACTGCCTGAGTTACTTAGAGATCTGATTCTTGGAAACAAGTCAACAACTTAGAAAAACAAAGAAATATGCATGTCATATTCACTGCTGTTGAATCATATCCAACACCTGTAGCAAACCTTTAAACAGCTGATGTCATCCACAAAGTTAACTTATGGAACAGAAATAGATTGGTACGCCTTTCTTGCATATCACATATGCACCTACTGGCAATTTATGGGCTTCCAGTCCACCTTCAAGTCACTGGGATGAAACTCAGGGGAACGCAGGAAGAACCTGCAGACTCAGCACAGATGTCAGTCTGTATGACAACTACATAAGAGATTCTCTTACTGTAAGGTGACAATGATAGTCACCAGACCACTGTGCCACATGCAGATTATATACAGTAATTCCAAAATATAATGCAAAGTACTGTTTGTGATAAAATGTTGTATGCATCAGTGGTTCTTTTATTAAAAGCAAACTCCTATGTCTTACGCAGCTGTCTCTTAATATATAGAATAAGGAAAGTACAGTTGTGTACACTTACCATAAATGTAGATGTTTGAGTGTATTCAGTGTTGCAGTCATTACATTTGGGTAATCTGCTGGCAGGTTACCTTCAGTCGGCCTGATTATCAGAGTCTTGGGTCCTACATCATTTGCTGTCCCTTCTTCCATGACGTCAGGTTGTCAGGGGTATAAAACATGCAGCTGACGTCATTACATCAGTTTTTCTTGCCCCAGATGTCAGGTGCCCCCCTAATGGGGAGCAAATAAACACAAAAGTATACCTCCAGCCAAAAGCAAATACACCAAAAAGGCTTTTAAGCATAGTAAAGGAAAGTAGAGGCATAGCCAGAAGAAACTAGGGGGCTGGAGGGAGGGTAACCAGGACTGTAACAGTGAATACACTTGAACATCTACATTTATGGTAAGTGTACACAACTGTACTATGTTTTTTGTGTTTCACTGTTGCAGTCATTACATTTGGGTAGATTCCCAAAGCTATGATTAGGAAGAGGAGTTTATACAGCATTAGGGTCAGCTATAAGGCCCTGCAAGACAGCAGTGGCAAAGCCAGCTCTAGATTTAGAGAACATTGGTAAATGATACGGTGAAAGTATGTGCAGAACTCCAGATAGCAGCTTCTAGGATATCCCTGGTAGGGACACCTCTGAAAAAGGCTGCAGAAGTAGATGCAGCCCTGGTAGAGTGAGATCTGATCCCCTGGGGGATAGGTTTTCCATGGTGGTTATAGCAGAAATGAATGCAATGGCTTATCCATTTAGAAATGGTTTGTTTTGAAATAGCCTTCCCCTCTGCCCCTGCAGCAAATGCTACCAGCAATTGTTCAGATTTTCTTTGAGAGTTAGTCCTGTCCAAGTAGAATCTTAGTTGTCTGTGCACATCCAGGCAATGCAGAATCTGTTCCCCTTTGTTCTATGGATTGGGAAAGAAGGTTGGCAAATGAATGGACTGATTAAGAGCCACACTGGAAACCACCTTGGGCATGAAGGATGGATTGCTCCTGAGAGATACCCTGTCTGCATGAAAGATGATGAAAGGCTCCACTGCCATAAGGGCCTGTAATTCAGATATCCTTCTAGCTGAAGTGATTGCTAAAAGGAAGGCTGTTTTCCAAGAAAGAAATTTTAAATCTGAAGAAGCAGCTGGCTCAAAAGGAGGTAGAGTGAGTTTCTCCAAAACAAAGTTAAGATCCCAGGCAGGGGTAGGAGCTCTCCTTGGTGGTCTCAAGTTTTTTGCCCCTCTGAGATACTGCTTGAGCAGAGGATGAGAGAAGAGGTGTGGTTCTGTGTTATAGTGAGCTGAAATAGCTGAGGAGTGGATTTTAATGGAGGAAAGAGACAGGCCCTTGTGAAGCATCTCAGTTAAGTATTGCAAAATCTGAGGTAAATTGGGCGCTGCTGTGCTCATCCCTAAAGATTGGTTCCAGGCACAGAATCTTTTCCATTTATCATCATAAGATTTTCTAGTACTCGGTCTCCTCACCTCCAAGATTACATCCATCGCAGGTTTGCTGAGGGATGATAAGGGTGAATTTAAGTGATTAGCCAGGCTGCAAGGTTTAATGTTGGAAACTGAGGGTGCAGAATTTGGTTCTCCTGGAAAAGCGTAGACTGATAGGTTTTTCCAGCTGAAGGACAGAGCATCCACTTTCCAGGCTTGTTTGTGGGGAGTCCTTGTGCAAAACTTGTCCAACTGGTAGTTCTGGGGATAGGCAAATAGATCTATGTCTGGGCTCCCCCATTTGCTTGACAGCATGTTGAAAATCCGTGGTTCCAGTTTCTACTCATGTGGGTCCATGAGGTTTCTGCTTAGTCCATCTGCCAGTGCATTCAATTTTCCTGGCAGGAATTGAGCTTGTAGATTCACTTGGTAGCTCAAGGCTGTCTTCCACAATGCCATGGGTAGTCTGCAGAGGGGGTAGGAATGTGTACCCCCCTGCTTGTTTATGTACCACATAACCATGGTGTTGTCCATCTTTACCATTAGTTGTCCTGGAAGAATGTAGTCCTTGAAGGCTGTCAGAGCATTCTGTACAGCTAACATTTCTTTTTGATTGATATGTAGGTGCATTTGATTTGGGTTCTATTTGCCCTGAATGCACTTCCCTGCCAGGTGAGCCCCTCATGCATAGTCTGATGCATCTGTTGTTAGGGTTTGGGTGGCAGGGGGTAGTGTGAATGGTAATCCCTTGTTTTGGTGGCAGGCTTTTGCCCACCAGAGGAACTCCAGGCGTAGGCAAGGTATGATAGGAATCATTGTTTCCAGGCTGTAACAATGGTGATGCCATAGACTTTTTAGATACCACTGTAGTTTCCTCATATGCAGTCTTGCATATGGAATTAGAAGAATACAGGAGGCCATGAACCCCAAGGCTTGCAGTATTTGTCTTGCAAATAGTAGGGTTTTTGTGGCCACTTGTTTGAAGTAAGTTACCAAATGAATTTGCTTCTCTGGCATGAGGAAAGCCATCTTGGCAGTTGTATTCAAGCTTGCACCCAGGAATGTAATCTGTTGACAGGGTACCAGTTGCGATTTCTTTTCGTTTATGGTGTACCCCAGACAAGTTAGAACCCTTTATACAAACGCCGGATGATGTATAAGTATGCCCTGGTTTTCTGCCTGAATTAGACAATCGTCAAGGTATGGATATATTTGAATATTTCTTTGCCTGCAAAATGCAATAACTGGAGCCAGGCACTTTGTGAATACCCTGGGCGGAGTAGACAAGTCAAAGGGCAGTGCAGAGAACTGATAATGCAAGTAGCCTGCTTTGAAGCATACGTATCTTCTGCAAGATTCCCTGATTGGGATGTGCAGGTATGCTTCTTTTAAATCTAGAGTTGCCAACCAGGTGTCTTTGCCTAGCATAGGAAGTAACTGGTGAAGAGTCAGCATCTTGAATTTTGGAATCTCCAGAAAGGTGTTTAGAGTAGACAGGTCCAGGATTGGATGCCATGATTTGTCTTTTCTAGGTACCGGAAAAAGCCTGGAAGAGAAACCTTGTCCCTTTTTCTCTTCTGGCACCAGTTGAATAGCCCCCATGCTTAAGAGGGAAAGTACTTGTTTTTGAGCCTCTGCCCACTGATTCAGGGACAGGTCTGGCCACCTGTTTGGTGTTGGCAATATGTGAAAATGAAATCTGTATCCCTGGGACACTATATTTAAAACCCATTTGTCCTGGGTTATGAGTTCCCAGTTCTTTGCATGAAGAGCAATCTTTCCCCCTAAAGGGGCAGTTAAAAGATAAGTGATTGGTAATTTTAAAAGGAAGTCTTTGAGACTGTTTACTATAGGGGGGGTGTCTTGTTATTTCCAGATTTGGAAGTGGAGGCCCCCCGCTGATTAGTTCTGAGAGGCCCGTGGGACTGAACCCTGGGGTTTTTGCTGTGTCTGGGTTTGGCTTGAGAGGATCTGGAAGGGGCTGGAAAGGACCAATTCTTAGTAGGCCAATGCCTGCTAAATCTTGGAGGTTGCACTTGTAAGAAATCTTTAACAGTTTGCAAAGATTTAGCTTTATCTTCCATCTTTTTTAGAACTTCTTCAGCCTTATTGCCAAACATGCAGTCCTGATTTAAAGGAGCATCCAACAATTTAGCTTTAACAAGATCAGGCAAAGATTGCTCCTTAAGCCAAGCATGCCTTCTAAGCACAGATCCAGTAACAGCAGCCCTGCAGGAGGCCTCTAAAGAATCAAAACCACATTGCAAAGTGTGTTTTCCATCTTGTTCAGCAGAATGCATTAAATCCTGTAAATCTTTATTTTCTACATAGTCAGGAATCAACATCATTTTCTGTTGAAGCAGTCCAATAATATGCTGTTGATATTTTAACATTTGAAATTGGCAGTTTAATGCTCTGATTGCCAAGGTAGCAGAAGTATAAACTTTTTTACCCCATCTATCCAGCACCCTGGAGTCTCTATCAGAAGGGGTAGGATTTTTAGCAGTAGAAGCCTTAAAGCCCTTGGGCCCCTGAGAAATGGCTTCTAGATCTGCAACAGGATTTTTGAAAAGGAACTTGTGGGACTCAGGAACCCTGTAGTATCTGTCAGGTTTACTTGGAGCCGGAGGCAGGGAATCAGGGGCCAAACTGGATTCCGAGAACACATCATCAACAATGTCTAGTACAGGAGGTATAGCCAAAGGCCTTTGCTGAGGTAGAAGCAGGAAATCCCTAAGCCTTTTTTTTAATCAGAAAATTCCTGGCTTTCCCAGTGAAAATGCTCCCTTAAAGTATGTAAATTTTCCCCAAAAGAAAAATCCTCAGGAGGGAAAGCAGAGGGAATGGAATCCTCTGTATCAGAACCTTCATAAGTAGGTATGGACAAATTCAGGTCATTAGAAGAGTCAGAAGAAACAGAATCCTGATCAGAAGATTCATAATCAAGCTCAGCCCTAGGCCTCTTGGGGGGGGGGGTTGACTACCCCTGATTAGAGTAATTAGATCTTCAGCCATTTTTATCATTTGTTTTTAGGCATAGGGGTCTGAACATGTGGCCTGGGTGTTGGTTTTTTAGACATGGATCGAGATTTAGGCCTTAGTAATGAAGACGGTGTCGATTTAATATGCAAGTCTGTAGGCCTGAATACACCCTCAGAAGCCGGTGCCTGAACAGTGCCTCTGGACCTTCCAAGGTAGAGACATCCACAGTTTCCATAGGTGAAGCATCTCACGGCATACGGGACTCTGAATGGGTCTCAGTAGAGGCCTGCGAATCAGAAGTAGCGGGTATCAGGGGCTGTGAAAGCGCCTCACTGAGTACCGGCGAACTGGCGACTGGCTTAGGAGAAGCATCGTCGGCAGTTGTGGACCTCAGCGGCCTGTCTCTGTCTTTATCTTTGCATTTTTTTCAGAATCCCAGTAGTCACATGGTTAACCAATGACATTTCTGGATAATTAAACCGAGAACCGAAATATTTAGAGGCAAAAATGTACCGATGACGGATAGTGAGCTGATTAAATAAAGCACAAAACTGACAGCAAGGTACGTCATGGTCAGGGCCTAGGCAAGGAATACAGTACGAATGAAAATCTTTATGAGGTATTTGCTTTCCACAAGTAATGCAATTATTAACTTTTACTGACATAGGTAAGGATCAAGAAAAAGTTTCCCCAATGGGGTACTTAGCTTTAAGTTGAAGGCTTCGGTTCTGAAACTCGAAAACGAAAATTTCAGGAGTCGGCCGACCAGCACTTGTGAACTGCTTCTGTTTCAGGCACCGCACAGCAAGAAAGACTGATGTAATGACATCTGCTGCATGTTTTATACCCCTGACAACCTGACATCATGGAAGAAGGGACAGCAACAGATGTAGGACCCAAGACATTGTTAATCAGGCTGACTAAGGGCAACCTGCCAGCAGATTACCCAAATGTAATGTCTGCAACAGTGAAACACGAAGAACATGTAGTTTAACTTCAAAATAAATCATGGCTTATGTGCTAGGATTCATAAAAGTATTGCTGAACTGCACAACCCCCACTGCTCACATATAATGAGTTGTGTTGCCTGCCAATAATAATATTCATGGTTATACACATGATGCATGGTGCTAAATCATATTTTCAGGTCAAATGCATAACTATACATCACCTAGCCAAAATGGTTAAGGAACTGCTAGTTGCTGTGCTACCAACCTACAATGTCATATAGTAAAACCATCTAAAAAGTAACACATACGGACACAGACAGACTCTGCACAGAACTAACTACCTAAGCTGCATATGGGCAGAAGAAGCAGAATTATGTTGAGGTGCTATGGCTCATGCAAGGGTGCTGTGTCCAGGTTCCAGTGTTCAGCTCTTCTCTTAGACAATAATAGATGAATGTGACTAATAGCCACATATACTTATATGTATCTGCAATGCTCTACCAGGCTCTTAAATAGTGAAACCATCAATAAATTGCATGCAATGCAAGATCACATGCAGATCAAGGTTCTGGGTGCACATGAGTCTAACTTGCATAGGCCCTGCTTGCAAAATTATTCTGCATATATTCTAGGACTTGCTAAGTACCAGTGCCAGCTCCCTGGTCACATAACCTAATCTTGCTATAATCTCATTCTCAACTCTCCCTTGGTAACAATGCCATAACCCTTTGTATGCATCTATTACTAACCAGCCATGTCGGCTGGTGGTGTACATAGTTGTTTATATTTTTTTCTATATTGTCTACATATGAATGCATAAATTTGTCTATGGGATCATTTCTTGATTTCCATACAGCACCCAACCAGTCCTTTTGTTCCTCAGTCAGGGCAAAATTTAGGTTTCAGTAGCTAAGATAAAAGCTCTCTGTGTATTATTTTCCTTGGCCAGTGAACCTAATTATCCCTGTTGAAGATGAGTGCTTGTTACTAAGGAGTGGACCAGTTTGCAAATTCTGCCGACTATCCTTGCTCCTTTCTACATCAGAATCTTGTGTACTGCAAAAATGTCTAATAGGAGGCATATGCATGGTACCTGAAATATTGACCGTCCTTGCAATGCAGTGCACTAATGACCAGTTTGGGCATGCTGGATTTGCTGCTGCACCAGCACTACTGAAGGCATTGCCTGTGCAGTGAGCCAAACTGCCTGTCTTGCCACAGAATGAGCAGGCATGCAGCAGAGTTTCAATGCCTTCCAGTCCTGCTCAGTCTCTCCATGCCACTAATTAAACATAGCCAATCTGGGATATAAGCAGGACTTTATCCCTGATGCAGCATTATTTAAAATTTTCAAGATGATTTGGAGCAGTACTACTATGAGAGAGCAGACCACTTGTTTACATGGCAAAATATGACAGTCAGCCCAGGTTTTCACAGACTGAGAAAGAGATGCTGGCTATAGTCTTTGTCAGAAATGTCATGATTACTTGCAAAGGAAGCATATGGAAGTATAGACACTTCATAAGTCTTTGTAAAAGATCTTCAGAAAATTGTTGGGTAAAGAACCAGTAAAATTGAAATGAATGTTGCCAATACTTAAGAAATATGATGCTGAAATTTACTGAAGGCCAAAGAAACCTGATGCACTGCTGACATGTTCATAGGTTCATAGGTGTGTACTAGGCTAATGGCCCTGGAGACTTTACGAGCCTAGCCCATAGGATTACTCTGGCATTGAGCCACCCAGCCTTATTTTTCAGTGCCTCTGTCTAGTAAAGCCACTGGAGTGATCCCCAGGGTGAATTTTCTATTTACCATCCACTCATCAAGATTTCTCTTTTAGAGGCCCAGTGAGGTACTCTGCTTGACATGTATGGGAAGTCTATTCCATAGCATGGGCAGTCTCTGTGTTACGAACCTGTCCCTCCAACATGTTCTGTTGATTGTGGTAATGAGGTTGAGGTCTCTGGAGCATGTGGTGTGGAGGGATTGGGATTTCTTTAGATGTAGCATTTCTAACAGAGCTGAGTCAGACATGGCTTTGTAAGTCAAGCAGAGATCACCTCCAAGTAGGCGATATGAGACAGAGAATAGTTGGAGTTTTTTTTTTTTTTTTTGTCCATATAGTACAAATGTTTAAGACATAGGATCTTCTTTGTGAGGTACTTTTGTGGCCCCTCCAGTTGTAGCAGGTGTTTAGTGAGGTACATGCTAAATGGGACATTGTACTCAATGATTGGCTAGGGAAGAGTAGAGGGAGACAATGGCCTATTTCTTCCTGGATGCAAAACCCTTAGTAATGAGATGTGACACACAGAAGGACTTTCTGACCACTGTGGCAATGTGGTGGTCAAAAGAGAGGCTGCTGTCAACCTATGTTCCCAGATCTCTTATAATGCCTTCTGTGTTCAGTGGACTACCATTGATGTGGTAATTCATGGGAGCAAGGTTTTTCCCAAAGGTGAAAAGTAGATTTTATCTTGAAGACTGCAAGGAAGTTTTGCAGGCAGGAGATCTGTAAGTTCTGTGAGTTGTGTACAAATTCCAATCATTCCTCAAAAACTGCAAGAATTGTAACCAGATTCCAGAGAACATACAGAAAAGGAAATATGCAAAGGTATAATGTCAGAATGGTCAGACAATACAAAATACCTACATTCATTAAATTGTCTATACTATTCCCATGACAAAAGAATAGTCAAGTATTCAAGCTCTGCTGTTTAAAGGTGAGAACGTCCAGAGCAGTCATATAATCTTGTTAACCTGATAACTGGGCAAGATTTTTCAAAAACTCTCCTCAAGAAGACATCATTCTGGCCCAGCATCAACCCAAACCGTCAAACACACCTATCCAATCCCTAGTCACTCCCGAAATACATCCTCTCCATAATCTTCAATAAAATCAAGAGAAGCAACAGAGAATCTTATAGTAAAACCCATTCCCAAAGTTAATAAACCAGTCAATGCCACATACATCAAGCCTATATCAATTCTGTCTCCTTGGCAGATCCTTTAAAAAAGAATAGTCTCCTTACTTTTTGAGCACATTCAAAAATACAGCATAGTATGGCATTAATGGTATGGTTTTTGGTCTGGTTTCAGCACAATGACAGCCCTATATACTTAAACATGGATAAAGGCAAACTCACATATTTGGTCTTTACTGAACTTTGAGCTAGAAGATCATGATATCCTGATAAATTTCCTTATTTCAGCTGGCATCAGCAAGTGTTTTTTTTCCTTTGCCTTAAAGACTTCCTTAGCAACAGACAATTCCAAGTCCAAATCAGCCTGGACATCTCTTCCTCATATCCAGTAAATAATGATGTTCTTTATGGATCAATTTTACCTTAACTAGTTATTATCAATAATCTGCCTATAGCAGTTCCCCCACTCACAATTATTCCCTGCGCTGATAATATGGTCATTTATACAAATAGCTCCTCCTCCTCTGTCAGTTCAAGAATGAGCTACAGGATGACCTCAACCTCCTTTCCCCTTACTTATCACTAACAAACTGATTGTGAACCACATAAATACTATGAAACCAAACAAAAACTCAAACACTGGGCTATACGACATAGCAATAACAAATTCTTAGAGACATCCCTGTACTTTAAATACCTTGGGATCTGGTGTGACTAAAACCTAAACGTCTAATTTCATGTCACAAAAACTAAGTTAAAAATTAATTCACTTCTTTATTGGGCAGGAAAGATTTTCCATTTCTTTTCATGGCCTACCACTCAGCTAATGTCTCCAAAAAAATCTATAACCAGCTGTTAATATTTGCAGATTTGTATCCTTGATCTCCAAAAGAGAACACGATTGCAATGTACACTCCAAAGCAATGTGGCCACCATTAAAACAAAGGTGTTTACTGCTTCTGGCTTCATTAACATATACATTACTAAACTCATACATCATCTCCTTTTACTCCAGCCAAGTATTCAAAATATCTCCTACCTACACCCTTAGACTTCTTTCACACACTACAAACTTTCTTCTACTCCCAAGAAGCAAAGTAAACAGAGAGACCACAGTTTTTCAATAATGGCCTCCCTCATTTGAGAATCCCTCCCTGTCAGACTCCATTCACTTCCCTCCTTCTGGATTTAGATGCAACCTTGGAGTGACCTCTTTCACCACAGTGCTCACATTTCCTCATGTCCCATTGTTGTATTAAATGTCCACTTTTCCATGCTAATAGCATGCTTTAGGCTGCATGATGAAAGGCATACCTCAACCTATCCCTGCCACTAAAAATGTTAACATTTTCCAGATGCATAATTTGATTATGTTTTCGGGTCTACAAAAATCACCTTCTCCCCCATCAATAACTCTCTTGGGTCAAAACAGTTATTTTAATATCAAGGTGAGCTTCAAATTTATCATATAAAAAGTGTGAATCTCTCCAGCTGTTAATGCATCTGATCTGAAATGCAAAAAAGTAGTTTGTGCTTATTGGCAGTTATATTCACTGTGACAAAATCACCCCACATATTTTTCTTTTCTACCTCTCTCACAATTTTCTTCTGCCAAAGTTGTATTCATAAACATTATGTTCATAAAAAGATCTGAACCTCAATGAATTACTGGCTTTAGTTCTGCAGCCATGAATCCAAACGACTGACCACAGACCCTCCCATAACATACAATGTAGTAATTATGCCAAAATTTATTGAAAGCTTTACCAGAGCTCACTCTCTTGGTGCATAACTACCACTTGCTGAACTTATCAACTGTTTCCCTCAGACTTGAATAAACCAGTTTCTCTGCCTCAACAGATAGCATCACTACAGTATTCCTGCTTACTGATTCCTTCTCTCATCTTTTGCAGCTGAAGTTCTATATCATCTTGCTATGCTGTACTACTGAACATATCATCTGCTGTTTTTTATTTATTATTCACCAGTGATTTCATGTATTGCTCTATATGTCTGATTCAGCTATCATTTCAAGAAATACCTTATCCAATATATCCTGATTACTAAATTCACTAAGCATGCCATCTTTTTCCTTATGTTTTTATTTCATCAATGATATTGCTAGACATTGCCAGCTCCTCTGCACTCATGTCCACTATGCTGGATACATCCTTCTCCTCCTACTAGACAGGAAACACTTTTCAGTGCACCCTCTGAAAAATCAGGAAGAGTTTCCTTGGTGCTCTGAACAAGTTTCCCCTAATCAGTATGAATTTAATCTCAGGTCTCCACTGATAATAGGCCTAATTGGAATATTCTGGTTAGCAAAACATAAATACATAACGCAAGAGGGCTGCTATTGCGCTGCATGTATTTTGATCACACACACACACACACACACACACACACACACACACACACACACACACACACACACACACATACACAAACTGTGCATCAATCAATTGTTCTTAACTCAAGCTGGTTTACAGGCTGCTTACATTCAATAATGAAATAGACAGAAAAATAAGGAGTGTATAATGTGTGTTTTTGTACCAATCATTTTCATACAGAACAACTATCTACAAATGTTTGGTAGATAACGGATGAAAAGGTGTGGTTTTGAGGTGCTTCTTTGTTTAGTTTTTTTTTTTTTTTTTGTAAAACAACATCTTCAGTGTAAATTCTGATAGCCACCATCTTGGATTTCAGGATGTCTAACATCACTGACGTTAAAAGGCCTGTGAATACTGCTTTTCATACATCAGACATTTTAGTTCTTGGCTGAAAAGCAGGAAAGACTTTAGGGACACACAGGAAGACATGGCTGAAAGTTACTTTACAGGAAAGGAGGTTGACAGTTTTAGCATGCCTTAAGTTATGTAAAACATAAATGTACAATCATATATTTTAAAGCATTTTTTGAGCATAATGATCATTGCAAGACAGGTAATGTCTGTGCCCAAAATTCTGAAGTACATTACATACAAAAGATACATTAGGAAGTGGTTAGGAAAATTGAGCTCATTTGGATGCCTTAAGCTTTACTTTCCAAGCAAAATGATTTATAGACTTTACAAAGCACTAGGTGCTAGTAAACACTCTTAAAGACTGCGCTTAGTTGCAAAATCTGTAGTCTATAATACCAGAATGGGGAATTGTGTTGAAGGCCTTTGCGAGGTCTAGGTAGGCTGTGTGTACCAGCTTTCCCTCATCTATAGCCTTGGTAACTGTTTCAAAGAAGTCCACCAGGTTTAGGAGGCATGATCTGCCCTTAACAAAGCCAAACTGGGTAGAGTCCAGTGTTTGGAGGTTCCCAATGTCTCTGTTAATGAGTTCCATGATGATGTGCTCCATAGACTTGCAGACCAAGCTAGTCAGGCTTATAGGGCGATAGTTCCAGGGGTCTGTTGTGGCTCCACCTTTGTGGAGTGGAATAACCACTGCTGTGTGCCACTCTATGGGTACGTAGCCTGTGGAGAGAGGCTGAGTTTGAACAGTGTGTTTAAGTGAGGGGTTAGTTCGTCTTTGAGCTCGTGTAGGATGCAGCCTGGGACACCGTCCGGTCCCATTGATTCTGTGTTTTTGGCTTTGGAGAGGGCTGTTTTAACCTGAGTGTCTGTGATTTCAGGGACTCTACATTCTTTTGGTATGGTTATGGGCCCTCTTGGGGATGAGAGGGGGGTGAAGTTTGCATGGAACCTGTCTGTCAGGATGTTGGCGATATCAGTCGGTTCAGTGTACTTTGTGCCATTCTGCACTAACTCCGAGCAGATCTGAGCATTGCCACTTAGATTCTTGAAATAGCTAAAGAATGCCTTGTGGTTATTTTGGAGTCCTTGGCAATTTTTCTTTCAAAGCTCGCCTTGGATGATTTTATGAGGGATTGTAGTTTCTTGCTGATACTGATCAGGGATGTCTTCCCTTCTTGGGATTTTACTCTTTTCTGTACTAGTTTCCTCCTTCTATTGTATAGCTTGTTTATGGCAGGAGCCCACCAGACTGGTTTCCTTTTCTTGGAGGAGTGAGTCTTGGTTTTGCTTGGGATGGCATGATCCATGCATTCTTGTAGGTGCCCGTAGAATGCATTAGTAAAGGATTTTG
This sequence comes from Protopterus annectens, assembly GCF_019279795.1. NCBI lineage: Eukaryota > Metazoa > Chordata > Ceratodontiformes > Protopteridae > Protopterus > Protopterus annectens. The sequence goes on along the minus strand of NC_056751.1, from coordinate 617,597,449 downwards.
CAGCTTGGACAGCATTATCCTTCAGCACGGGGGCTTTGAAACTTTCCACCTCGGTCTTAAGTAACATGAAGTTTGCTTTTGAAAAGTTTTTCATGGTGGTTTTCTTGTCCGGGGTGGGGGCGGAATGTGGATATCAAAAGTGATTTGTTTATGGTCAGATCTAACCAGCGAGGGTTTGACCTCTGGTGTGGAACACCGGTTGCCCATGTTGGTGATGACCAGGTCCAATATGTTGTCACCTCTGGAGGGAGTGTTGACCAGTTGAACCAGGGCGTTTGAGTTTATAAATTCTAGGAAATGTTGGGCAAGGGAGTTAGTACTTGAGTAGTTCTCCCAGTTAATGTTTGGGTAATTGAAATCACCCAATATTAAGGTGTTTGGTAGGACCTTTATGTTTCCCAGTGTTTCCAGAAATGAGGAATGGGGGTCCTGGGACATGGTGGGTGATCTGTAGCAAGCAACAATTTGAATTGCAATTTTGCCCATTGTTAGTTGCACATGGATGATCTCTGAAGCATTGTGCTGTGCCACTAACCTGGAGGTGTGGGTATCCTTGATGAATATGGATACGCCCCCACCTTTTGTATTTTGGTTTGGGTTCTGTGGCTGAAATGTATGGTATGAGTTGTAGCCTGGTAGTGTGGAGCCTTAAACCAGGTTTCTGTTACTGCACATATATCGATTTTCTCCATACTGAGGAGTGCCTCGAGTGCGTGCATTTTGAGTTTCAGACTTCTAGCATTGAGTAGCATTACCCTCAGTTTTTTGTTACTTGTGCTATTTATGGCTGTGGGTTTGTCTTTTGAGCCTTGCCTAAAAAAGGCACTATGGGGGTGGCAAGAGCCTTGGCCAGTATTCAAAAGCCTAAGGGTGACAGGTACAAGACTAAAGAGTATGTTTGAAGTGTTCAAGGATTATATGGCCTATGCTAGTATGGCAGCCATGTCCCTAGTTTTAAATTTTGGGAGCTAATGAATTAATAAACTGCTGGGAAAAAATCACATAGGACCTGCATAACTATTATCATGGAGGAACGTCGTTATTACAGATGACATTGTACTCATATGGATAAAAGACCACCAAGTAAAAAAAAAAAGAAGACATGTCCTCATTTGCTCTGTCAGGTGAATGAACACTAAGAGAATTCAACCTGCGCATGAGGTGTGTGCCATACTTTGCATGAAGGGCTAGACGTGGCAGCAGTCTGAAGCCATATTAAAGGTAGCCCTACAGAGGACAGACATTAATTCCAGCTATATTGCAACACATTCACTCATGACTGGAAATACATCTGGCTTGGCAAAAGCAAGGACCAAGTCAAATTTATGAAGAAAGCCATCAGATGGTTATCAAAGGCTTTTCTGAACTGCATTATATAGAAGTATGTTTTAGTTAAAAAAAATAAATTTAATAATGGAGGAGTGGACAAGTGGAGTGTTGGCAAAGGAAGCTATTGAGGCTAGGATATAAAAGCTAGTAAAGGTTTGCTTGGTAAGACAATATTTTTTTCTTTTCTTTCAGGTTTGGAAAAGGTATTCTTGATGGTAATTCTGTCATTTATTGGGCTGAAAGGTAAAGAGGTATGCAGTCTGGCAGGAAACAAATGGGGTTACATAGCAAAAAATGTAATCTACTCTAGAAGGGTCAGACAACATTATCATGGGCTCAGCCTCACCATGTCTTATCAGAAATGTTGGGCAGATTTAATAAACTGGGCATGGTTTGCATACAGTTAGAGTAAATTAGGCTGTGTGGGAAAAAGAGAACTGATAAAAAATGGGAAGATAATTTGACTACAGTGAAAAGTCAAATATATGATGTGAAGCTGAATTGGTCTATGATAGACAGAATGATATGGAAATATGCCAAGGATCAGAAAGCTATCAAAAGGTCAGTTAAATATAGCAACAATTACATAAGCAAGCTAGGGCATATGGTAGGGGTCATGACCTTGGAGCATCATGACATGGAAGAGAAGGACCCAAACTGGTACAGGGCTGATTGGGTTCATTAATCCAACAGTGGGCCTTTCAGTCTACAGATTTATTTGTTATTTGAGGATCTAGACCAGTGAGACAAAGATAATGGAAGGAAAAACAGGTATAGAAAGTTAGGTTCATAAAAAAGGAGGGGACTGGGGGAAGGTATATGGTGAACAGTCCATAATTCATGTTAAGCTGGAATACAGCCTGTTGAGCAGAAGGATGGCGGCAGGTAGATTGAGGACAGAGCTAATTTACTTTTCCTTATGTGTCTCAGGAATTAGATGTGTTTTTCTCCAAGTGAATAGGGAAGTAGAGGCCAAGGTATGTCCCATTCCCTGTTTGGCTGAGGCCAAATAAAATCCATATGGATCCATGTTGTAACATGGTAGCTGATTACACAAATGAGTCAACCAAGAGAAAAAAAGTTTTCACAGGGTGGCTAAGCAACACTTTTAAAAGAAGCATTCTCTTGAATGTGAGGATTGCTTTCTCTCAAGTATTGTGGAAGATCATTTCATTGATAAATGAAAATGAAGAGAAAGTGAATTGTAAAAGGGAAAATAAATGAAGACAGGCTGCTCCTTCAAACACTGAAGTGTGTCTCTGAAAGTGCATAGCTAAGATTCCCCTTGAGAGTGGTTGGTTACATTAAAATTGAAAAGGCCAGGGATAATTGTTGGAATTACAAATGGTGCAGAGGATGAGATGCTACCAATATGGCTGAAGTACATCATGCTTCTGGCTGAAAAGAAAGTTAACTGCTACAAAAGTATTCAACAAATAAGCAAAATAAACTTTGGTATGATCACATAATATAGATAATTGAAACATTTCAGAAAATGTTCACATAGGTAAATAAAATATAATACATATTGCACTAAGAGAATAAATAAAAGCACAATTAGTTGTGTTTTGTTGTCCTGTCATTAAGATTTGCTCATGAATGAAGGTGTGACAGTGTTCTAATAATTTAGAACAGCTTGAAAAATCTTCTCGCTGTCTCATTTGAAAGCAGAGAATGTAGTGGGTGCTTCTTCTGCTCCATCATGGTGCTTGTTCTGATATCCCCTGAACTTCCTGAAGTGATGGAAGCTTTCATAACTCAATGGCACCAAACTGCACTGAGGTAGACTTTAACAGAATGACCAAGAAACCTAGTGTTAAATATACAAGAGTCATGAACCCCTCCAAAAGTCAACTAGTTACATACAAAAAAATGTGAGTTACAGACAACCAACACATCCAAAGACATAGATGTTTAAATCTACCTCAACTCATGCACTTTATACTGTTAAAGCATCATATTTAAAGTCAATAATGTTTCAAATATGAGAATGGTTCTACCTTCTTCAGCACATGTCTTCTGTCTATCTGCAAAAATAAAAGAAAAATATATAAGTTTTGTAGTAGATAATATTATCAGAATATTAAATGCTATTTCTTCTCCATATCTCAAATGTCACAACACTTCTTTAAGTTAAGATTTTCCATCATACTATATAAGCCATGTTCTGTTCCTCATTGTACTGCTTTTCCAAATTTCATCACTGCCTCCTGCAACACTAGGTTAACAGTGAAGCAAGGTAAGCTAATGTTTCCTGATGAAAAACCATTTGTTCAAAATCACATCTTGATGCCTGGGATTATACGTTATGCAACTGTAATAGTGCTACCAAATGACTTTTGTGCTTATCTGTTTACTGGACATTGGGCAAATTATTTTGCTCTTCTCCTCTCTAAGACATGTACTAAAGAAATTTATCATGACTAAGTGAAAGAATTTTGCTCAGAAAAAAACTGCAATGGAAAAAATTACATTTGTTTTCTGAATAAAAAAAAAGACTTTCCATGAAACTGAACACTCCTGAGTACCTCAATGAAATTACTAATACATCTAAACCCCAAAACTAAATATTAACCATCTTGGGTGGATAGGAATCTGTATAAACTATGTACTATATTTAATGAAAAATTGCTTTTACACAATTTTCCTTGGAAACATATTTTAACTGTCACACAAGTGTGGAATATCTTAATCCAAATGTGGTACCTGCTGACTCACAGAAGTGCAGAATAAATGAATATGTTGTGTTCTAGTTTAACATGTTTTATAAGAAAAGTATGCAAAACTAGAGGAAAAAAGCAAGCTAACTGCAGTACAGTATAACACTGTAGTACAATTTCTATTTATTCTCACAATGGTGTGCTCTTTCTCATGAGAGTGTTGATGAACAATTTAATGTACCTTTAGAATACAAAAACAGTTTGATGCCATACATACTTTATTTCTTTATTTTTATCCTTTATTTTATGTCAGTTTTGGTATGAAATTGAATGAAATTTTGGAAAGTCAGAGGATGCCTGAGGAGTGGAGAAAAAGTGTTTTGGTACCTATCTTTAAGAATAAGGGTGATGTGCAGAGCTGCAGTAACTACAGAGGGATAAAACTGATTAGTCACAGCTTGAAGTTATGGGAAAGAGTAGTGGAAGCAAGGTTAAGAAGGGAGGTGATGATTAGTGATCAGCAGTATGGTTTCATGCCAGGAAAGAGCACTACAGATGCAATGTTTGCTCTGAGAGTGTTGATGGAGAAATACAGAGAAGGTCAGAAGGAGTTGCATTGCGTCTTTGTAGACTTGGAGAAAGCATATGACAGGGTGCCTAGAGAAGAGTTGTGGTATTGTATGAGGAAGTCGGGAGTGGCAGAGAAGTGCGTAAGAGTGGTACAGGATATGAGGGTAGTGTGACAGTGGTGAGGACTGCAGTGGGAGTGACAGATCCGTTTAAGGTGGAGGTGGGATTACATCAAGGATCAGCTCTGAGTCCTTTCTTATTTGCAGTGGTGATGGACAGGTTGACAGATGAGATCAGACAGGAGGCCCGTGGACTATGATGTTTGCAGATGACATTGTGATCTGTAGTGAGAGTAGGAATCAGGTTGAGGAGACTCTGGAGAGGTGGAGATATGCTCTAGAGAGCAGAGGAATGAGGGTCAGCAGGGCTAAGACAGAATATATGTGTGTAAATGAGAGGGAGGGTAGAGGAATGGTGAGGATGCAGGGGTAGAGTTGGTAAAGGTGGACGAGTTTAAGTACTTGGGATCAACAGTTCAGAGTAATGGTGAATGTGGAAGAGAGGTGAAGAAGAGAGTACAGGCAGGGTGGAATGGGTGGAGAAGAGTGTCAGGAGTGATTTGTGACAGACGGGTATCCGTAAGAGTGAAAGGAAGGTCTACAAGAGTGTAGTGAGACCAGCTATGTTATATGGGTTGGAGACAGTGGCATTGACAAAAGGCAGGAGTCAGAGCTGGATGTGGCAGAGTTAAAGATGTTAAGATTTGCAATCGGTGTGACTAGGATGGATAGGATTAGGAATCGGTATATTAGAGGGTCAGCTCATGTTGGACAGTTTGGAGACAAAGCAAGAGAGACGAGATTGCGTTGGTTTGGACATGTGCTGAGGAGGGATGATGGGTATATTGGGAAAAAGATGCTAAGGATGGAGCTGCCAGGTAAGAGGAATAGAGGAAGGCCTAAGATAAGGTTTATGGACGTGGTGAGAGAGGACATGCAGGCGGTTGGTGTGACAGAGCAAGATGCAGAGGATAGGAAGAAATGGAAAGAGATGATCCGCTGTGGCAACCCCTAACGGGAAAAGCCGAAAGAGAATGATGATTTTATGTCAGTTTTGGTAAGAACAAGTACCACGGTCTCAAAGTTCACTTTATAGGGGAGACCTGGGGAATTATAACTGTAATCAGTAGAAGAGAAGTATACATTAAGAAAAGGTACAGATGAATGCAGGTACTCATCTTTAGCTCAGACAGTAACAGTTCACCGTTATAGCTTATACTATAAGCCAGTAACAAATACTTTTAAAATCTATGTACACCATCAGCAAAGGTCATAGTATTACAAATACTATAGCTAAATGCATTTATTTTTAAAGGATGGTCTTTAGAGTAAAATTACAGCAGGCAAATCAATTGTCCTGTGGTAACTTAGCTACAATTGGACTGTTGAAGCAAATTACTGCATACTGCATGACAATGAAAAAAATGTAAATAGCACATTTGTATAAAAACAATCACAGCAACCACACTAAATTAAACGTACACTATAAAATCAAATAAATAAAACTCAAGGAAACTTAAAAATGGAAAAACAGAATTAATTGTTTTTTTAATTTGATTGCTCTGCCCGTTTAATTTCTCCAAGTATTTTGGTTTTCTAATACCATGACAGGAATGGACCCCATTCCTAATTCAGTGTATGATTAACATTCATGAAATTAGCATTATTTCAGTCTTTAATGTTAGCCAAAAGGGCTTTTCGCAGCACCTGCAATGTGCCCAGAATTGACTTTGCAATTCATATGGAGTCACATGTATTGGTAACATACTAAGTACAACTGTAAATTATTTTTTTATAATACCCATTGCTCCTACAACTACTGTTGGAACTGATTGGGTACCTTATTCCACATTGCTCTTGTTTCTACCCTCAGATCCTGATATTTTATGCCATTGTATCTCTCTGTACATTGCTAGGTAGCAATTGTAATGATCAGTTCTACTTTTGTCTTTTTTTCCATGGACCACTATACCTGTTTTTCTTGCATCTATTTTTTGAATGGTTTATAATAGGTGATCCCACATGATGTACACTTCATTGTTCTCTATAATCCTTTGTGGTTCATGTTGTCAATGCTTCTCAGCTACTTCCATATTGTCATTTTTGCACAATCCCCACAGCAACAATCTTGCCACATTATTGTGCCTTTCAGTGTACAGGCCCTTGACATGAGTGTATCTCACCCAGCAACAAGGTGTGCAACTATTTCCAATTTTTTTACAGAACCTACATTTGTTTATTTATCCCATGTGTTCATGTAGTTCACTGTCCTGGGCTCCCATTACCAACTTTTCATCCTTTGATCTCAGCTCACCTCTCCTTAACATTGTTGTATCAAATCCTGATCAACATGAGGTTGTTCCAGGAGATCTATGTACTTGCCAGTATATTTATTACATTTTCACATTCTTTTCCTTCTTATCTGATCTTCCTCTTTATGTGCTTTTTTTCTGTTTTTTTTTTTTGTCACATTCAGTTGCTGCTTATTTTTTTTTTATTTCCATTCCTGCTTGCCACCTGGATGCTTCTGCCAAATTAAGCAGAAAGATCATCTTAGACTTCTTCTCTTCATGTTTTATAACTTTCACTATGTTTGGATCTAACAAGATCAGTAGATATTTATGCAGTCCCATGACTGTAGATCTATACATGTAATACATTTCAAGGAGGCCTACACCTCCTTCAGAGTGAGGAATATATCATTTTGGTATACACAGATTTTTATATACAATTTGGTAGCTGTAAAGCATTTTTCTTGTTTTTCTGAAAAACTGATCTAATACCTTTTTGGGGCAAGCAATGACATCAAAATTGTAAGCTAAAAGAGGAAAAGCAAATTGGTTTATAGCTCAGACTTTATTTCTAGATATCAGGGCTGTTTTCAATGTTAGTTTTAGTCTTTTGAAGTATTCCTTACTGAGTTTTATTCACATCTGTTCATGTTTTATTGACAATCCTTCATTGATTCTCAGATATTTATGTATTCCTTTCCTCAACTGATATTTTCTTCATACTGTGACTTTCCTGCTTTAAACATTGCTTTTGTACATTTATGAAGACCAAATGTCATTCTTATATTATCTGAGAAAGTTTTAACCATTTGCAGTTGTGCTTTCAACTCCTCTTCTGATGAACTATATACTTTCAGGTCATCCACAGAATGTAGATAGCCAAATCAAAACCAAAACCTCACATGTTAATTAAACATTTTAATGGGTTAAGGGCAATATAAAATAACAGTGGTGACAAAGAATCACCCTGGAATATCCCCCTCTGTATTTTTATCCCTGGGATAACAATTTGCCCTCTGACCATGAAACAGTGGCAAACCACTTTTCAATTAAGCAATGACAATGTAGTATAATTGATCAATGTAAGCTCTATCCATTACATCTATAAGCACTCATTTGTTCAAGAATATGGGATGCTGTCAAATGCTTTTTTGTAATCCAACCATGCTATATTTTGATTCTTCCCCATTTTACAATTCTCCATTATTACTTTATTTATCAACAAATGATCCTTTGTTTCATATGACTTTCAGCTGTTACCATTTTGATCTATTGCCATGACTGTGTTTTCTTCTAAATGACTATAAATTGTGTTGGCATCAGTTCCAGTTTAGAGTTTTTAAATCATCGGAAATCAGGTTATCGGTCTATAGTTTTTAGGATGGCTTAAAGGTTCACTTTTCATAGGATCATAGGAAGTTAATAAGCTATTGGCCCTTGGGCCATTACAAGCCTAGCCATGTTATACCCTTGTTTCCTTATAGACCAAGATATATAGTCTGTATTTGCATGCAAATCTATGATCAGTATCAGATGCTCCTGTCCAAGAGGGACATAGGTGAAACCCCTGGGGAAAAGTTATGGTTTCTCACCCAGTTGTCCAAGTTACACTTAAATAGAGTCATTGAGGAGCTCTGTTTTACACAAATTAGGAGGTTGTTCCAAAAGAGTAGCATCCTCTGGGAGACATATCTGTCTCTCAACATGTCCTATTAATGTCACAGGCTAGGTTAAGGTCCCTAGAGTGAGTGAATCTTGTCCCATGTGATTAGCGGATGTGCAGCATTTTCATTAAGGCAGAATCAGAGACTGCTCTGTAGGCCAGGCATAAGTCACTTTAAGTAGTCTATATAGGTTCATAGGTTCATAGGTTCATACTAGGCTATCTGCCCGAGGGCATTTACAAGCCTAGCCCATAGTTTTGTGGCTTACGCCACCCCTTTAGTATGGGGAACTATACCCATTATTTTGCTGTGCCTCTGTTGAACAGTGACACTGAGGTAATCCCTGGGGTATATCTGCGATCTCCCATCCATTGGTCAAGATTTCTCTTGAACAAGGCCAGCGAGGTGCTCTGCCTCACATATACCGGGATTTTATTCCACAGCATAGGGAGTCTTTGGGTGATGAATCTATCCCTCCAGCACGTCCTATTAATAGCCGTGTCGAGGTTTAAGTCTCCCGCCCTTGTGGCTCTGACGGATCTAGATTTTTTGAGGTGAAGCATATTCATCAAATCTGGGTTTGACATGGCCTTGTATGTTAGGCAAAGGTCACCTCTGAGCAAGCGGTAAGCGACTGAATAGAGCTGGAGTTCTTTCAGTCGGGCAGCATAGGACAGATGTTTGAGACCCTTTATCCTTTTGGTGAGGAACTTTTGTGGCCTCTCCAGCTGCTGCAAGTGTCGGGTCAGATACATTCCGAATGGGGCATTGTACTCAATCATTGGTCTGATGAGTGATGAGTATAGGGAGACTATGACCTCCCTTGATCTAGATGAGAATCCCTTCATGATAAGGTGGGCAATGTAGAAGGTCTTCCTAACTACTTTAGCTACATGGGTGTCGAATGACAGACTACTATCAACCTGGGTCCCCAGGTCCTGATAACTTCTTCTGTACTCAGTGGATTGCCACCTATTTGGTAGCTAGGGGTAACCTTGTTTTTCCCGAAGGGTATGACTATGCATTTTTTGGCATTTAACTTTAGGCCATGGCTCTGGCACCAGTTATCCGTTTCTGTGAGACCCTTCTGAAGGATATCTGTGTCAGATGTGTTTTCTACTATGGCCCAGTTTGCAGTCATCTGCAAACTTTGTCAGCCATAACCCTCCTGTGTTTGCTTGTACTTGGAAAAGTAGATGCCAAACAAGAGTGGGCCCAGGACTGAGCCCTGTGGTACACCACTTGTGACAGGCTTTGAGTCTGACATGGCGCCAGCAACTCTGACCCTGTGGGTTCTGTCACTCAGCCAGTTTGCAACCCATCTTGTGATGTATGGGTTAACATTTAAGCTGATGAGTTTTTCAATGATACCCGAGTGGGGTATTGTATCAAAGGCCTTCGCCAGATCGAGGTAGGCTGTATGGACTGCCTTTCCCTCATCAATGGCTTTGGTGACTGTTTCGAAAAAGTCAACCAAGTTTAGAAGGCATGATCTGCCTTTGACAAAGCCAAACTGGTATGATACAGAGAACAGTGACAGGACCTTCAGTCTACCCATGTAGGTCATGTGTTGAAGGCCCTGAATTTTCTCTGTGAGAAACCTCTGAGGTCTCTTCAGCTGCTGCAGGCGTCTGGTGAGGTACATACAGAATGGAACATTGTACTCTATTATTGGTCTGATGAGGGACGAGTACAGGGGAGTTATAACCTCCTTAGCTCTGGATGTAATGCCCTTACTTATAAGATGTGCAACACAGAAGGCCTTCCCTACCACCGCAGACACATGATGATCAAAGTTAAGGCTGCTATCAACCTGCGTTTCCAAATCTCTCACCACTGGATTTGAACTAAGGGGGGTATTATTAATATTGTAATTTGCAGGGACTTTTTTGTCAAAGGGGATGACAATGCATTTTTTGTGTTAAGTTTAAGTCTGTGGCTTTGGCATATATTATTTGTCTGTGTAATTCCATTTTGTATTATGTCGACATCCTTGGGGTATTCAATGATTGCACCCAGTTCGCAGTCATCAGTGAACATGGTAAGCCACAGGCCATCTATTTTTGCCTCAACTTCTGAGAAACAGATCGAAATAGTAGGGGGGCCAACACACATCCTTGTGGAGCACCACTAGTAACAGATCTGCTGCTAGAGGTGGAATCCCCAACTTTGACTGTATGCATTCTGTCAGTGAGCCAGTTGGCTACCCATCTAATGATGTAGGGTTAATCTCCAGCTGGGTGAGTTTCTCAATGACGCCTGAGTAGGATATTGTGTCAAAGACCTTGCCTAAGTCAAGACAGGCAATATGTACTGTTTTGTCTTCATCCAGTGCTTTGGTGACATTCTCAAAGAAGTCCACCAGGTTTAACAGGCACGATCTGCCCTTAATGAACCCAAACTGGGTCAGGTCAAGAGTTTCAAGGTCTCCTATATCCTTGTTGAAAAGGTCCACGATAATTCTCTACATGGTGTTACAGAAAAGGTTGGTTAGGCTTATGGGTCTATATTTTCCAGGGTCAGTTGAGGGACCCCCTTTGTGCAAGGAGATTATGGTTACTGTTTTCCACTCAGATGTGACAAAACCAGTACTTAGACTGCAGTTGAAGAGAGTGCCCAGTGCTTCTGCTAACTCCTGTTTTAGACAGTTTTGTAAGCAGACTGGGATGTTATCCAGTCCCATAGATGCTGTGTTTTTGGCCTTGGAGAGTCCAGTTTTGACCTGCTCTTTTTAGATACTAGGTAGAGCACTGGTAACAGGTATGCTCTTGGGTATGATTGGTGGGGACATGGGGATGAAATCTTCTCCAAACTTGTCTGCTAGCAGGTTGGCGATGTCCTCAGGTTCAGTATGAGTCGTACCATCTACTACTAATTTGGCACAAAGTTGGGCCTTCCCTTTTAGATTTCAGACATAGCTAAAGAATGCCTTGTGATTATCCTTAGCTAGGGATGCTAATTTAGTTTCATAATTAGCCTTAGAGGACTTTACAATATGTCTAATTTGCTTGTTCAAGCTATGGAGCATATTCTTCCACTGCTGAGACCATTCTCTCTTGTTCTTTGATAACAGTTTATTTCTCTTGTTGTATAACCTATTGATGCTAGATGTCTACCAGAGTGGCTTGTCTTTTCATGAGGACCTTGTTTTGATACATTCAGGTACAGCTGAGTCTATACATTTGTATAGTTGTTTATACAGGGCATCTGTGTACACCTCTGTATAGGAGTCATTGCTGTCAGTGGTGGCAGGGGTTTTTAAACTATTTATGCCATCACTTAGGAGGCTATAGTTTACTTTGGAGACATTTTTCAACCTTTTTGCTCTTGGGGGGGGGGGGGTCAGGTACGATCATAACTTCGATTGAAACTAATTTATGATCGGACTTTACCAGGGAGGGCCCCACACATGGGGTGGTGCAGTGATTCCCCCATGTTGGTGAGTACTAGGTCAAATACGTTAGAGCCCCTTGTGGTGGTGCAGACATCCTGTTCCAGGGAATTTATGTGAATAAAGTCTAGGAACCTTGGGTGAGCATGTATGTGGTCATATATGTTTCCCAATTGATGGAAGGATAGTTAAAGTTACCCATGACAATACATAGCTGTATTGGGAGTGACTCAAGTAGGTCCAGGTAGGCAGTGTGTTTTTTGTGGTTCATGGGGGGGGGGGGGCTATAGCTAACAATGATGTGGAGAGTGGAGGGCTTTCCCACAGTTAGTTGGACTTAGAGTAACTCTAGGGAGTCATACTTTTTAACTAGTCTTGAGGTGCATTTTTTTTATGAAGGTGGATACACCTCCTCCTTTGGTTCTTTCACTTTCATTTTGTGGTCTGAACATATGGAAGGCATTGCAGCCTTGCATGGCTGAGTACTCTCTGCAGCCTTGAACCATGTCTCTGTGACTGCACAGACATCGACATTTTCCAAAGTAAGGAGTACTTCCAGTGTGTGCAGTTTCTGATTTAGACTCTTAGCATTAAGCAGCATAACCCTGTGTTTGTCTCTAGAGGATATTTGCACTTCGGGAATTTTGTTGCTATGACATTGCCTAAAACAGGCATTATGGGGGAGGCAAGCACCTTTGCCAGTAACCAAAAGCCAAGCAATGTCAGCTGAAGACCACCTCTGGTAAAGCAGCGTGGTCTGTCGATCATTTCATCCCTGGCTGACAGATACTGGATACCCATGGACTGACACCAGAAGCTAAGCCAATTGTTGAAGTCAATAATTTTTTGTTTGTATTAGGCATTATCCAAGGTGAAGACAGAATGCTGCTTAGGGCTAGGAACATACCTGCCTTGGACACAAAATCTGAAAGCTCAGTCAAGTCTCTCTTGATATAGTCTAGTGAGGTATGCCTCAAACCATTCAACTTTTACTATGACAGTCAGAACAGTATTTGTTGAGAGACTTGAGTGTGTGCGTGCGTGATTTGGCAGATCCTGGCACCTGACAGGTAGCTCACTTACCGTGACTTTCTCCTTGTCCATCCTGGTGAAAGAGACATTTGTGTGTGTCTCACTATGGAGTCACCTACGACCAAGACATTTGGTTTTGAGGTGTTTTGCCTTAGGGGCTTATTGGGTTAGACACTGATGCATGTGCTTTTATGTGTAGTGGATTCTGTTGCGACTGTATTGTGTGCACAAGTTTTGTGCTTGGGAGGCCTGTGCTCTTTTGGTATACCTTTAGTGAGTACCTATGTATATGTGGCTTTATGTGTTGTGTGCTTGGTTTGTGGAAGAGGTGAAGTGTGTAAGCTGACAAACTGTTTGGTATCTGGTTTGTTGTTACATGAGAAACAGATTACTGATTTCAGATTCATAGCATAGATACATCTCTCACATATTGTATTTATATGTTTTAGGAATAATAGGTTATCAGTATACATGAGACAATTACTACATTACCTCAGGATGCCCATGTTAGTCTGGCTGGCTGCAGAAAAGGTGGGAAACTGTCCTTCCATTACGTCAAGTGTATTCTGAACCAAGTAGTGGGGAGTGAGCTAGATGAAGCAGGTTCTGCAGTAGGACTAGTGAAATCAGCTAATCTATGGGAGGTTAGGGGTAGAGACCTGATTCAATGCCTCAGAAAGCACAACTGAGTTGCTCCCTGGGCAGCAGTGAACAACTGCGTTGCACACCGTGAAGCAGGGGAGCTTAGGAGGGTACCCTAGCAGTTATCCAGAGGAAAATAGTCTTTCTAAGTCTTTGCATCTATACTGGCAGTACTAACCCCTACTGCACTGTGTGCAGCTATGCGCAAACACAGTGATTAAATACAAGTGAATTTAAACAGCTCTAAAACAATCTACCAAGAGAAACAATCCTCACAGAACCTTTATTCCAGCAATCTCCAACTCAGATGGGTCCTGAGCTACACACTTCTACCACAAGGGTGGAGGGGGGGCATCTTAATGTAAGTGCTGAAGTGATATCAAACAGTCTAGATTCAGCAAGTAAGAATCTACCCTATGCCATTTAAGGCAGATGATTCAAAAAATACAAGTGCAGAATACAACAATCACAGCAGCAAAAAACATTATAAAATGAACCAACAGTACATTGAAAAACAGTACACAAGTGCAAAAAAGGCTTACATTTTCTTATTTTTGAATATTCCCATGGATGTCTTGAATTTTCTTAGATGCACTTCAGATCTCTGGCTTAGAACGCCAAACTCTTATAGCTCCACTAAACTGAGCCTAGTTAAGGAGGAGTATCATTTTCCTGTTGTTAAAAGGTTCATAGGTATTTAGCAGGCTAACAACCACAAGAGCCTTTATAAGCCTAGCCATGCATCCCAAATCTTTGCAAAGATCTGATATACTTGATAAGTGTAAGCATGGGCTTGAGAGATGAACCATTTACAAGTTACCTGTGTCCATTAGAGACATATGTGCCCAAACCAGGAGTTTGGTGTCTGTTTAGGATGTGCATATAAGAAGTTCTTACTCAAGGTTAAATCTTCATGTAAAGATTTTAATATTTTTAGCCAGAAGTTGTGTACTGCATTTGGATCTATGGGTTTTCCAAATAAGAGCTTTTCTTAATTTTTGTTTCAATTTCTCTTGCCGTTACTTCATTACCTTACCCATTTCATACTTCATTACCTTACCCATTTCATACTTCATTACCTTACCCATTTCATATCATGCACGTTTGAAATTCTTACTGTTTCTTTTACTTCTTCTATCCATTCAGAATCTTTGTTAGATTCCACAGGGTCTTTTAGATATTATATTGACATCTATATATAGATATAGAGGCACAGTCTGCTGCCTCTTTCCTAGTGCCACAGCATACCTTGCTGCCTCCATCTAGCATGATCGTCTGTTGCAGCTGGCTGCTCCACTGATTCCTCATCTGACTCAGCCACTGCTGCCTGTTACGCTGAGAACAACTGGCCATACAAGGACCCAGCATGCTGTAACTGCTTCCTAATAAGAAATTGTGTAATACTGCACTCATGGACAGTATTTTCACACATATAACATGGTCATATTGCAGACAGTGAAAGCCTCTATGTTTTATAAGCAGAATATCTATATCTATATCTATAACCAATACTTAAACACAGATTTCAGCAGAGGTCCAACAAAGACATTGCTTTGGACTGAAACCCTCACTCCTCTAGTCAGAGTCCTCGTTTGAACCAAACCCCCTCCTTACCACCATTCCGGACAGCAGATTGGACCGGATCCTTAGTTCCCTCTCCTGATCTGTTTGGATCTCAAACTTATAAGTGACATTATCACCAGGAACTGTGAAATTTTGAGGATTAACAAGGACATTGTTTCCATTTTGGAGGATGCACCAGCTTTTTTGCACAAAGGACTAAGTCCTTATGACTTTCATTTGAACACTATGATGTTCTGTTCCTACTTGAGCAAGTTATCTGTGATGACAAAACACTAGGCATGTTTCCCTCCAGCTCATGTATAGCATGCCATTACATTTACACGGGCTCAGAATTTGTTTTTCACCACTGCGACTTTAAAGTTGTTTTTCCCAGATATTTTGATTTTGGTACTGCATATGTGGTGTATACAGGTGTTTGTGACACTTGCAATGTTTTTTACATAGGAAAAACATCTCAGAAACTTTCGTAGAATTATATATATATTAGATATAGACATAGATATCAAATTGGATACAGATACACATATATACAGATATATATATATATATATATATATATATATATATATATATATATATATATATATATTTATTTATATTTATATGTGTGTGTGTGTGGGTGTGTGTGTGGTTTACTATAATAAAAAAAATCTCCTCATCGAGTTATTACTTACCTGAACCAAATGAGTGAAACAGACATCCAGCTAGCCCTTACACTGTCAAATGTAGTAATGTCAATAATATCATCAACATTATCAACATTACCCAACTTACCTTCATGTCTGGAGATGTCCTACACATGTTTTGCAGGGGGGGGGCAAGCCCCCCTGCACTTCCATGTGGGGGGTACCCCTGCTAATTATATATTCCAACTCCGCGATCACACTACAGTGAGGAAAAGGGTAATTTTCTCAATCCTCACTGTAGTGCGAGCCACTGCAAAAAGTGATGCTTGCAACAAGGAATGCAAGCTGCATCTCAATGTTCTAGATGCAACATGATTTCAAGTCGGGATTTTCAAATTTTGCACCTTTACCCTCAACCATCTGAACGATGGCAAATTTGATAGTAAACCAATATACATATAGATATGTGTGTATATATATATATATATATATATATATATATATATATATATATATATATATATATATATATATATATATATATATATATATATATATATATATATATATATATATATATATATATATATATATATATATATAGATATATAGATATATTGATATATATATGGGTGTCACGTGGTTGCCCGGTTCCATGTACAAGAGAGACTGTTCAGAAAGTCACACTTCATATAGTCAAGACAATATGATCGACTTTACAAAAAAGTTATAGCATTTGTATGGAAATCATGGTGCAGTGGGAATAGGGGAATTTACACTTTTGTATACATATATATATATATATATATATATATATATATATATATATATACATATATGCAGATGCGCACACACACACACACACACACACACACACACACACACACACACACACACACACACACACACACAATTTTATTACCTCATCAAAAAGTGAACACAACTAAGACAGACAGATATATAGACAGACTAAATTACAAAATAACTGCAACAAAAAATATAATGCTTCATACTGGAGAACAAGCCTCCTAGCAACACTCCACACCCCTTATAATTATAAACACCAACTTCCAGGTTGTGCAACTAGCAAAAAAAAAAAGCAAATTCTTACTCCCCGCTGTACCATAACTTCACTCTCTTAAGCCAGCAAATCCAAGAAAAAAGGATTTTTCCTTTTCAATATTCAGTATTATGAATTGCAACTGTGTGTGTGTTTGTGTGTGTGTGTGAGATCATATTCATATATATATATATATATATATATATATATATATATATATATATATATACTAAATAGTAGTGCTAATTCAAACTATATATATTTGTAATGACAAGTTAATGAAAAATAATAAGTTTCTCTCCCCTTAAAATAAATGCAATAAGAGCAAATAAACAGTTGAATACTTAAAAGCTTACTGATATAATAACTGGAAATAAAACTCTATTAAATAGGGTCTATATTATAGCATCGAAGTTTCAAAACTTCGAATACTATAATATTGATCCATTTTTGCTGAAAACTGAAAATAGCGAAGCCACGGAACTTCAAAATCTTTACCTAGGGTAAGATTTTGATTGTCCGTTCCATGGCTTCGCTATTTACTTTACTGTGGTGAGAAGTTTATGGACCGGGTTAAGGTAAGTATGTGAACGGAGGTTATGGACAGGGTTAAGGTAAGTGTGTGAACGGATCAGGGTAAGGTGACTGTGAGATAGTTAGGAACATTAGGGTTAGGGAGCGAGTAATGTGAGTATGCAATAGCTAGGGACTTTAGGGTTAGGGAGCAGGTAAGGTGAGTGTCCAGTAGTTAGGGAGTTTAGGGTTAGGGTGTGGGTAAGGTGATTGTGCGGTAGTTAGGGGCTTTAGTGTTAGGGTTGAGTTAAGGTGAGTGGATAGGTAGTAGTGTAGGGTTAGAATTATGGTTTTGTTAAGTGTATGTGTGTAGTTTATTTATTTTGGTGTGGTTGTTTTGGGTATATGTGTTTCAGAACAGGAATTTTTTTCCCCTGGAAAACAATTTGCTGTTCCATGTGTTCGATATTTTGTGGTTTAGATATTTTAGGTACGATGAAATAGCATTCGCTATTTATATCGTTTGATAGGTAATATAAATGCATTAAAAATTTATACACCTTGGTCGCATCTTAACTTATAAAATATTATAGAAAGACTTATATCAAAAAAAGGTGTTTAATTCAGTATATCTAAAAAATTTGTCCTATATTCATGTTTTCCTGTATTAGTACTATCTATAAATGTGCATGCTTTAATATGGTTTTGTGCAATTTTAAGAAACTTTTCCCA
Organism: Protopterus annectens; assembly: GCF_019279795.1. Taxonomy (NCBI): domain Eukaryota; kingdom Metazoa; phylum Chordata; order Ceratodontiformes; family Protopteridae; genus Protopterus; species Protopterus annectens. Next base: position 617,579,296 of record NC_056751.1, on the reverse strand, counting down.
TGATAGCCATTTTAGCTCTGCTCAATTTAATAAAATGCAGTATTTTATAAGAGTAAATGCAATTATTCAGATTGTTTATTTATTAGTCACAAGTCCCATTTTTAGTGGGGGCCCATGGAGAAAAGCTCTACATAAAATACATATTTGCAATAAACAACAGTAAAAATTAAACATTTTAAGTATTACTTTGCATGCAATATTAAGACATAAGTAGTAAATACATTTATCAGTATACTTTAGAACTTATATTATCATACTTAAGTCAAAGACATGTTAACATGTAATAGCTGGAGATACAAGAGCAATGATAATGTGCATAGGTTCAGTATATGTATATTTTTATTAATGAGATAGTATGTCACTAGAGCAAGAACATAAAATAGAGGAGGAAGAAGGATATAAGTAGAAATAATCAAGAAAAACATAATTAGAAAAAAGTTCTGATGCTGCCGAGATTGACACAACATTAGACAGGTAAGATGAGGTGTTAAGGAAGGGGTAGTAATAGGAAAGGAATAATGATATGGGTTAGCTTGAGAAGCAGTAGTGGGTATGAAACAAAAACAGACAGGGATAAGAAACGTGAAAGAGACAGGGTAATTGATAGAGAGATTGGCAATAGAAGAGAAACAAAAAGGTAAACTTAATCAGGTTGAGAGCGTGAGCATAGCCATGAAAAAGTTAGATAGTGTATTCCTATAAAATGTTAGGTGTTCCATAAAATTCTTATTATGGTATGGTTAGGACCTAAAGGGAAAACATGCAAAGTTGTCATTTGCCCAGAGAAATCATATATGGGGTGTACTAGCAAAGTCTGTCATGTAATCTGTCCCAAATCATATTTATGAACTGACAGTGCCAAAATATATAAGAATATCAGCTAATTCAGTCAAACATGCTGTACAAGCAGGTGTATAATTAGGATAAATAGAATCAAGCCTGGCAGGTATTAAGTAGAGATGATTCATAATCATATACTGGTATATGAAAGCTTTTTAAGAGGGATACATTTGATATTAAAGTAAATTAATTGTTTTATTGTAAATCTTTGTGAGGATTTGTAGTTGTAATTGGACCAAATTTTTGATAACAAATATATTGCATTATATTTAAAGGATTGAATTAATTTATATTTTATAAGGATTTTCCCTTAAAAGAGTTATTTATATTTTTTGCAGAATTACACATTTTCTTTAGTTCTTGGTTGATGGAATATTTAGAAATAAAAATGTACCAAATCTGATATAGTATAGGCATATAGTCTTTTGGTAATGCAAACATTTTTCTCACTACTTCCAAAGATTGACAGTTATTATATAGAGACTCCCAAATTATGTTATTTCTTGAAAGAGGGAAATTTGAGAAGTCTAATATTTTATTTACTTTTAAGTTTGGATTTTTATTTTAAGGTTGTTGCATCTTTTAAATCCAAACCTTTTACTAAATTTTGAAAAGTGGATATTAATATTATCAAGAATGTATTAGTTTTATAGTTCTTTACTTAGGAGCTGTTCAAGAAAGGAAGAGCAAGGTGATTACAATAACACTGAATATTTACATATTTATTCCAAGTTTTAACATGAGGTGGTGGTCAGATGTTGTGAGAGGAGTTAGTATAGACAATTATTTTATTAGTCTGCTTATATTCATCAATAGAATTTATAGAAAAAATGTCCAGAGGTGCAAATCCTCACTCCATTAACTTTGAGTAAAATAAGATTTGTATAGTTAATTCTTGCATTTCGGGGGTGCCATATATATTTACATAGCACTGAAGTTACTTTATTAAAAATTTAGGTTAAAACATAATTATTTCTAGCTGCATCATTCTAGATATTAGACCAGACTTCATATAAAGTAGTCTGGACATTTAAAGATGATGTTTTACAATAAAGATGAATTTTTACAATAGTATATAACCAAATACTTAACTAATGGATGCATTTACATAATATCTAGCATGGCTGGATCAATGAAGTCATAAAATGAATTTAATGGAAAATAGTTGTTTGATTTACGTTTAATTTATAGTTATAAATTTTAGAGAACAAATTTATAGAGTGGATAATTTTAAGTAAATCAGAGTTAGGGAATTTTAAATAGATATTAATGTCATTCATAAAAGATGTAAACAGAATATTCACAGAATGCAATTGAAGATATTCAAAGTATCTTTCTTGCTTCAGTAATAGGAAGAGAGGTTCAATATGCAAGTTAAATAAGTACAGCGACAGAGATACCTTTATCTCACTTCTTCATTTGTACAAATGGATTTGGAAAAACTTTTATTTATACATAAGTTCATTGATGAGTTTTCATATAATATAGTAATTTGTTAATAAAAGAAGTGTGAATTACAACTTTGGGAAAGCTTGGAATAAAAAAGAAATGTTGATTATATCAAATGTTTTAAGAACATTTTATGTAAGTACAAAGAATTTAATACACTTTTCAAGTTTACCAGTTTGTGATGTCAAGTGGATTCTTGTTAAGTTTTAAAATAAAGATTGTATTGGATCTGTTTAAATATCATTATATAACTCAAGCAGTATTTGAAATTTTTTTTTAGAAAACTATTTATAAAATGTAGTTGAATATGCATCAAGGCCTAGAGATTTGGCTAGGGACACAAGATTAATGTTGTCAAGAATTTTAGATAGTTATATGACAATTTAAAATTGATATATGATCATCTTGTAAAGAAGGGCTATTAAGCAGAGATAAAAATTCAATTTCTTTTGAGTTTACAAAGTTAGCATTATTGGAATATGTTTTAGAATTAAATTTTTCAAACATCAATAGTATCTGAGCTTTATTTTTATATATTTTATTATAATACTTTATTTCACAGACTATTGGTGTTGTCTTTTACAGTTCTTTAAGTGGGCTAATAACATAGATGGGAGTTGAGTCCATTTGGAATACTGAGATAAACTTCTAATGTCATGCCAATATAGTTGGGACATATATAATAGTGTAAGCTTGTATTGTAAAGATTTGATTTTAGTTGCCTCTTAATAATCATATTTGTTAAATCAATATTTTAAGTATATTAATTTTGTTTTTAATATCATGTTCTTTCTGTTTACAAAATTAAACTTATCGACCTCAGTTGCTAAAGCAAAAAGTAGAATTATATAAAAAATTGCCTTCCCTTCAGGAATGATCATGGGTGGGGTGCTTGACAAACATTTTGCATTTAGATTAATGAAAATATGCCAAAAATCTAAGATGCAGGCCATTAGTACCAATTAACATCTTCTAACATCAGAAGGGCCGCAGTGGTGCAGCAGTTTGCTTTGTCGCCTCATGGCAAGAGGTTCTCCCGTTCGATTCTCAGCTGGAGCGCCTTCTGTGTGGAATCTGCATGTCCTCCCCACGTCGAGTAACGTTAAAGACATGCAGGTAGGTGTGAGCATGAATGGGTGTGCCTTCTTTGAAGGTTGGACATCGGGCTGGCAACTTGGCACTGTAAAAATCCATTGCCAATCATTAGCAGACCGGAGTTCTGCTGTGGCGACCCCTAACCATGAAAAGCCAAAAGACATTGCTAATATTTTCTAACATCTTCTTCATAGACTGAAGAAACATCCCTTATGCTTTACGTAACTTTACTCTGCCCCATGTTCATGTGTTTCCTTATTGATAGACTCTGGCTCATGCAAGCCCAGTTTTCATTGGGTAGCAAAGCTTCCATGAGAAGCATGTTCCAGTTTTATCTTCCTCTACTGGGTAAAGAAGAAGTCCGTCAGGCACTTATTTCCATACCCACAGGGAAGGCTCCCAGAAGAAACATTTTAACTAATCTGTGTTAAGTACTATACAAGTTATCTGTATGTCTTCAAGTGGGAATACCCCCCTCTTCTCCAGGAATCAAGGCTGTTTGTGTTACCTGGGGTGGGGAAAGAGCCATCAAATGTAAGTAACTATAGACCAGGCTCACTTATCAATATGGAATCCAAGCTATACACAAATATTTTGACAATAAAACTACAACCATGTCCTGATTAATGCATGAACAGCAGACAGGATTTGTGAAAGGCAATGCTTAGACCATACAGCAGCACTCTTGTTATTAATCCAAGGACTGAATTGCAGACCTTCCATGGCAGTAGGAATTGTAATTGATTTTAAAAAAATCTTAATGTGTAACTGGGGATCATATTTAGTATACCACGGGTAGAATGCAGTTTCCTTCCTTTATGAAGTCAGTACATGCTCTGTATTTTAATTATGTTATGAATATTTTAGCTGAGACAAAGCTATACCTGCCTTTTATGCTTGAAAGGGGGCAATGCAGGTTTGCCCTTTCTCACCTTCTCCTTTGCCTTATTGTAATTGAACCCATAATAGAAATGATAAATTGAACTCAATACAAATGGACAATAGGTGTTTTGTATTGTATGAGTGACATGTTCAGGGTGAGGCAGCAAGGATTTTAATGTATTCTGATGATGATTTAATTTTGTGTGGATCACATGGTAAAAATATAGAGGGTTTACCTGGTTTGTTGAAAGTTTTTTCCCCTAAATTTTCTGGTTTATATGTTAATGGACGTTAAGACAGATGTATTTCTGGCTAACAAGGTAGCTAGAGATATGACGAAAATAGTGTGTTGCTTTACTTTAAGTAGTGCACAGGTCCTCCTGGATATTTGGAAATAAGATATGCCATATATGATTCTACATAACCTATGAGAATGATGTTTTTAATTACTTGTGAAGGTGCATGACTGTAATAGGTTTTGTCTTATAATGCCTAGAAGATTTACTGCAAACAGAATAATAATTTGTTCTAAACTACATTGTGTTCTTAAACGTGTCTGTTTACTCATCCAACTTATGGTTGAGTAAATTGCATTTATTTTATTGATTGACTGATTGATTGATAGTTTAGTTTAGTTGATTGTTTACCGTGGTAGGGCAGTGATCTCACAGATCCATTTTCAGGTATAGCCTAGTGGTAGCAAAATACCACCAAAGTTAATAAACTGTACAATACTGGTACAAAGACTTATGAAAGAGGAAGCATACAGTTTCATCAGATGTAATGTCGATTCCTCAGAGGTTAGGGGGTACAATGTTTTCCAACATTAAAAATATGCAGTCATCATTATTACAACACTCTTTTGTCATGATCTAGATCTAAATCTAGAATTATGTAAGGTTTCTCTCCCCCAGCAGTATTATGGTTTGACATAAAGCTCCAGTCCTCTGTGTTAACTTAGCATTACATTTATGAATTCTATAAAACAATCAGGTTAGTGCAAGAGCAATGTAAGTGTTTGTATGTGTGTTTGCATTAGGTTGTGTTATGGTGATATCATTCCTTAAGGATTGGGGACATGACTATATACTGGAGCCATTGAGCTGCTATAGGTATTTTCATTTTTCAGTATGTATCACAGAAAATAGGTTACTACACAACTCTATCCTCATTTCAGCATATTCAGGAGAGGTTTGATTTCTTACAAAGGGACAGATGGAAGTATTTCCTATAAGGAAACAGAGTAGTGCATTCTTGGTTTTGTTTAGCAATAACAATAGATCCTACATCGTTTAAATTATTATTTTAGTTAGGTAGACACAGTACCTTACTTTATTTGTTTATTTATTTAGTATTTATTAATCAGATATGTGGAATGGACCATTGAGTCCTTTCAGCCATGACCCAGGCTCTGAGAGAGTTAAGAGAAAAAAAATTGCTACAATTATGTTTTATGGAGAGAAACAGAAAATAGTGCAAACAATAAAAATTGAAATATAAAGTTAGTATACAAAAAATAGAATAACCTTGTATAAGTAAAATTCAATTAATTCTATGTACAAGTATATGCAATGTATATCCAAATATACTGGCTGATGTAGCAGAGTACTAAGAAGAAAGAATAATGTTACTATACCAAATATGTAAAAATTCAAATGTGCTGTCTGTCTGTTGCACACAGGCTATCTTATTGGATGTGCAGCAATTTTTGCCATTGTCTATAAAGCAGTAACATATGGTTTCATTGATAAGGTGATTGTGTAATTATTTTTTTTTAAATTCCAACAATGAGGTGAGAGATTTGATTTCTGGTGGTAAATGGATCTAGATGGCTGGTCCTGATCTATAGAAAGCTTTTTCTCCGAGTGTTATTTCAAAACTTGGCTGGATAAACATTTTATTGTATTCTTGGTTAATTTCCAAGGAGTACAACTGATCTCATATAGCTAGTTTTGTTCTCAGAGGTGGACAGTAGCTTGAGTTTATAGTTGTAAACAAGAAAATATCTATATCGAAATATAACTGTCGGTTACCAAGAGCAATTTCCTCTTACTAATTAGGTCACAATGGTGGGTGCATCAGTCTGCAAGTATGATGAATTGGAAAATTTGTTTTCTGGAAGCTATAGTTTGTAAGTGTTATGAATTGAGTGTGGAGCTAGAAGAGGTAGACAGTACATATGCTTGGAGAGAAGTACAACTTTGGCTACTGCTGTGCTTGCAACTGGGGATAGTATATGAAAGATTTTATAACAAAGCTTAATTTGACTTAGTACTTTGTTTATGATGTTGTCAGTGTGAGTTATAAATGTAAGAGATGGGTTTAGTGTCAGTCAAAGATATTTGTGTTCTGAGCACTGGTGTTTGAGTCACACTGTAGGTCACTGGTATTAATATTTAGTAGGCATGTTGGATTTTGAGGACAGGCAAATAGCATAGCATTTGTTTTTTTGGGAGCTGACATTAACTTATTACTTTAGCGCCATAAGCAAAGACTCGATAAAGAGTTTTATAATTTTGACTGAAGTTTTGAATGTGTGTGTCTGGATTCCATAAGTAATAAGTCATCTACATAAAGTATAACTTTGTGTGTTGGGAGATCATTCCTAACATCATTAATAAAGAGTAGAAAGATCAGAGGTCCAAGTGCAAAGCCTTGTGTGATGCGTGTATTTATGGATAGCATACCAGATTACTGATTTTGAAAAAGACATGGAATTTCCTACAGAAGACATAATTAATATACCAGTCAATGGTACTATCTCCAAAGTTGACTTTTGTGAGTTTATTGAGTAGTACATTATAGCTGACTGCATTGAATGCTTGTGTTATATCAACAAATACTCCAACTGTAATCTATGATTTATATTACTATAAATGCATTATCTCCTACAGTATTAGAAAGTGATTTTGCAGGTATCCTTCCCTGCACTTCTGACATGGGTGGGTTGTGCTGCTCAAACCCCTTTTAACTCTCTCTTACTAACTCTGAGGTAATTGAACCATTAGTAAAAGGGAGGGGTCCAACTGGAGAGATGCTTGGGGTCCAAATGAAGAGATGATAAGTCAGCAACCAAAGGAAAGTAGTATTGCTGGAACTGAATTAATCCTCAAGTCTTGGTGAGTATCTTCAAGAGGTGGATCCTGTTTTTCACAAAATCTCACCAAGATGACACTGATATATAGACTGTATTTATATAGAATACATCATGGACAGAAACAGGTTAAAAAGTAAAACATAGCTGGGTGCACAAGGCCCAGAATAAAAAAGTGCCCAATCCTTGTAGGTACACTGGTGCCAGGACTGGAACAAAAATGACAGTGTAGAATCCTTACAACATTTGTACAATGGGGATAGGGCAGGATCAGGGGAAGACTGTCCCCCTGTTGTAGAAGGAAGTAGTAATCCACAAAAATCACAAAAAAACTGGTAGACCAAAAAAGTGCCATAAAGACGACAGCGTGGACAATTCAGGTCAAGAAAGAAATTATGTATTGTTACTATTCTGCAAGAAACCCAGAACTTCCAGACAGAAGATATACAAAAATATTGAGAGAAATTAGAGAAAAGAAAAATAATTCCATAAGAAAAACTGTCAGAAGCTTCAAATAAAAATGTGTGTTCATTAATACAACATATTTATGAAAAACATTATATAGATCAAGAAACCTTGGGCTGTTTGGAAAAAGACATGACTGAGAAAGTGCAAAAATATAAAGAACAAAATCTAGAGACTTTTGAAAGGTCATAGGAAAGAAAGAGAGATATGATATGGTGTAATATTTATGCAAAGGAGAAAGCCAAATTAATCAATATAAAAAGGCAGCCCCAAAGATATTCAAAGAGAAATGCAGATAAAGGCACCCAGATATGACACTTTCACAATACAAAAAAAAAATAAGACTTCAAAGAGGGAATGTAGAACAGAAGATTAGCAAAGTAGAAGTTAAAAAAAATAGAAGTTGCAGTTATGGAGTAACTGCAAAGTGAAGGATTTAGTATAGAAAGTGTAAAACAAATTATACCATAGTGGCCGTTTTGGGCCAATTTCTAGCAACTCCCCTTGAGTACTTTGTTCCCCATTGGCCCTTTTTTTCAATTATAAAGGAATTCCCAATACTATTCTAACATGTCCAAAGGTCAGTTGTCAATCTCCTCTCCGGTCCAGCTGGTGAATCTGGGAATCTTGAGGCAATGTTACAACTGCCTCATGTACACAGACAATCCTCTTCTCCTCCCAACAAATTCCAACACATGTGAGAGATGCAACCATATAGCCAAACTGGAGGCTAAGCTCTCTCAACTCAGGACTGGCATAACCAGTCAGGAGGAGAAGGAAACCACACTCACTACAATTCCAGTCTCACATAGACCTACCACGACAGCAAACCAAACACATAAACACACAAAAACATACTCGAAGGCTCTAAATAAAAATCTGCCTAAGCAGCAGAGACCTCCAAAGCAGACACCCAAGCAACCATTACCCCAAAACAAAACACATGCAACACATAGCTCACAAATCCAGTGTGCCGAACAGTCACAGCCCTTAAGGCTAAACAACACAACTGATACACTTGTAATAGGTGACTCTATCGTCAGGCACACTGACGTCCCGCTCACCAGGCTGAACAAGGAGAAGGTCACGGTGAGCTGCCTGTCGGTCGCTAGGATCCACCATATAACACAAGCACTCAGGTCACTCCAAGACAAGTACAAATATGACACAGTCATTGTCCATGCTGGTGTGAATGACCTGAGACGTACCTCCCTGGACTACATGAAAAGAGACATAGATGAGCTCTCTGAGCATGTAGCCAAGGCCGGTATGATGCTGACCTTGAGTAGCATCTTACTCTCACCATGAATGATGCCACAATATGAAGACAAGATGATCAATTTCAACAATTGGCTTAAGTATTGGTGTCATTCAAAGGAGAACCAATGCCTGTCTGCCTGGGATTCCATGCTCGACAAACCACGATGATTCGCTAGGGACGGCTTGCACCTGTCACCCCTGGGCTTTTGGATATTGGCAAAGGCTCTTGCCACCCCCATAGTGCCCTTTTTAGGCAAGGCTCAAAAGACAAACCCACCTCCATAGGTATCACAAGGGATAAGAAACTAAGAGTAATGCTACTCAATGCCAGAAGTCTAAACCTCAAGATGCACGCACTCAAAACTCTCCTTAGCATGAAGTACATTGATATCTGTGCAGTAACAGAAACCTGGTTCAAGGCTCCCGAGAGCACCCCAGCACTACCAGGTTATACCTCATACCATGTTTTTCGGACCCAAAACTTGGACCGAACCACAAAAGGAGGGGGAGTATCAATATTCGTCAAAGATACCCACACCTCCAGGTTGGTGGCACAGCACGAAGCATCAGAGACTATCCATGTGCAACTAACAGTGGGTAAAACTGCCTTCCAGTTTATAGCCTGCTACAGACCACACTCCCAAACCCAGGAACCCCATTCGGCCTTCCTGAGAACACTGGAAAATATGAAGGTCTCTCCAAACACTATTATATTGGGCGACTTCAACTACCCAAACAGAGACTGGGAGCATTACTCTAGCTCCAACACCCTAGCCCAAAGGTTCCTAGAATTTGTAAACTCAAATGCTATGGAACAACTTGTTGCCATTCCCACAAGAGGGGAAAACATACTGGACCTGATCATCACCAACATGGGGACTCTATGCTCCAGACCAGAAGTGTATCCCTCACTGGTAAGATCAGACCATAAACTAATCTCACTAGATATTCACATCCCGACCCCAGCCCCTGCCCAGAAAACCACAGTGAAAAACTTCTCTAAAGCAAATTTCACACTCCTCAAAACTGAGGTGGAATCCTTCAAAGCCCCCGAGCCTGTGGAAAATATGGCCCAGACCACAGAATCCTTTATAAACGCAGTCTATGAACACCTTCAGGAATGCATGGATCATGCAATCCCAAATAAAACCATCTAAGGCCAGCTTTGAGAGAGAAATTGCACAGGACACTAAGGATAATCACAAGGCTTTCTTTAGTTATGGTAGGAACCTGGGTGGGAATTCCCAGATATGCTCAGAATTAGTCCAAAATGACAAAAAATACACCGAACCCACAGACATTGCCAACATCCTAGCTGACAGGTTCAGTGTAAACTCCCCCCCCCTTCCCCACCAAAAGGGCAAATATCTATCCCAGCAGAATCTGCCCCCCCTTACATCTCAGATGCTCAGGTAAGAGCCACCTTCTCCAAAGCAAAAAACACAGCATCAGTGGGACCAGACGGTGTCCCGGGCTGCATCCTACATGAACTCTAAGAAGAACTAAACCCAAACATAAAACTACTGTTCAATCTCAGCCTTACTACAGGATATGTACCCAAAGAGTGGCATACAGCAACAGTGGTCCTTATCCACAAAGGTGGTGCCTCAACGGATCCTGGAAACTATCACCCCATAAGCTTGACTAGCTTGGTCTGCAAAGCTATGGAAAGGATCATCATGGACCTCATAAATAAAGATATTGGGGACCTATAGACACTGGATCCTACCCAGTTCGGCTTTGTTAAGGGCAGATCCTGCCTCTTAAACCTGGTTGTTTTCTTTAAAACAGTCACCAGGGCCATTGATGAGGAGAAGGTGGTCCACACAGCCTACCTGGACCTTGCAAAAGCCTTCGATACAATACCCCACTCAGACATTATAGATAAGCTCACCAGCTTAAATATAAACCCCTATGTCACTAGATGGGTTGCAAACTGGCTCAAGGACAGAACCCACATGGTTAGAATTGCTGGAGCCATGTCAGACTCCAAACCAGTTACAAGTGGCGTCCCACAAGGCTCAGTCCTGGGACCTGTCTTGTTCGGTATATATTTCTTGGAGGTACAGGCTAACACAGAAGGACTGTGGCTGACCAAGTTTGCAGATGACTGCAAACTGGGCACCATAATCGACTCTCCAGCCGACACAAGCATCCTACAAAAGGGCCTCATAGAAACAGACAACTGGTGCCAGAGCCATGGCCTCAAGCTAAATGCCAAAAAGTGTATAGTCATCCCCTTTGGCAAAAACAAAGTGCTCACAAATTACCACATAGGTGGTAATACATTAAGTACGGAAGAAGTAATTAGGTACTTGGGGACCCAAGTTGATAGCAATCTCTCATTTGACAACCACGTGGCCAAAGTGGTTAGAAAAACATTTTATATAGCCCACCTAATCATGAAGGGATTCACATCTAGATCAGGGGAGGTCATCATGCCTCTTTACTCATCCCTCATCAGGCCAATAATTGAGTACAATGCCCCTTTTGGGATGTACCTTACCAAACACCTGCAGCAACTGAAATACCCCAAAAGTACCTCACCAAGAGGATCAAAGGGCTCAAACAGATGCCATATGCTGCCTGGTTAAAGAAACTCCAGCTCTACTCAATGGCATACCACCTGCTCAGAGGCAATCTGTGCCTGACATATAAAGCCATGTCCAACCCGTAATTAATGGACATGCTGCACCTCAGAAAATCCAAATCCCATCAAGCTACGCGCTCAAGAGACTTGAACCTCAGCACTGAAATAAATAGGACATGCTGGAGGGACAGATTCATAACCCAGAGGCTCCCTTCACTCTGGAATAAAATCCCAGTTCAGGTTAGGCAGAGTCCCTCATTGACTCTCTTCAAGAGGAATCTTGATGAGTGGATGGGCGATAGTAGGTTTACCCCGGGTATCACTTCTGTGTCACTGTTAGACAGAGGCACAGTATACTAACCTCGAAAAAGGGCATAGCAAAATTCATTTAAAATGAGTGGTGAAAGCCAAACACACTCTGGCAAGACTTATAAATGCCCTAGGGCAGATAGCCTAGTATGAACCTATGAACCTATGAACCTATGATGGAACAAGTCCTCAAAGTAAGCAGAAACAGGAGAAGCAGGAGACATCTGAAGAAGAAATATGGACATGGAAAAGTAAAAGAGATTTAATATAGTGCAATATTTATGCAAAGGAGAAAGGAGTACTAATCAATACAAAAATAATAATACCAAAGATATTTGAAGAGAAATACAGGCAAAAACATCCGGACATGGAAAATTTTACAATACAAAAAATAAGAAAACAAAGAGGAAAAGTAAAAAAGAGGATTAGTAATGAAGAAGTTAAAGAAACAGAAACTAAGGTTAAGGATTACCTGTGAAGTGAAGAATTTAGTGTGGAAAATCTAACTCTGATTAACATCACAGAGCAGTGGATCCCTAAATTAAGGAGAAACCAGTGGAGCGGGAAACATCTAATTAGTTGCTATATGAAGACACTTTGGAGCCTTCCATAGGAAACCAGTACAAACATTCAGTTGGAGTTGCACAGCAAGGGAAGGAACAGGAAAATGTGGCAACTCTGATGCAGTTAATGTTATGGAGTTATAGGCCAGTGAGTTCCCATATGAAAGAGCAATGGATGACACAGGATGAAACTGAAAAGAATGTGGCACAGGATGATGCTGTGGAACTTTATCACAGAATGCTAGCAGGAAATGGAGAACAAAGAATGTGCCCTAATTTTAAAAGAAAATGATCTAAGTGAAGAGGCAAGAAAATTCAGGGCCTTTAATACATGACCTACATGGACAGACTGAAGGCCCTGTCGATGTACTCTGTATCATATAGACTGCTTAGAGCTGACTTGCACCTGGCCTACAGAGCAGTATCAAAGCCTGCCTTAATGGAAATGCTTCACATCCGCAAATCAAATGAGACAAGATTCATTCACTCTAGGGACCTAAACCTAGCCTGTCACATTAACAGTACATGCTGGAGAGACACATATGTCTCTCAGAGGTTCCCACTCCTCTGAAACAAACTTCCAATTCACATAAAACAGAGCTCCTTAATGACCCTGTTTAGGCATAATTTGGACAATTGCATGGTAAACCATAAATTTACCCCAGGTTTCTCCTATGTCCCTCTTGGACAGGGACAGCCAGTGCTGATCTTAGATTTGCATTTCAAATATACACTGTATATCTTGGTCTATAAGGGAACAAGTGTATAACATGGCTTGGCTTGTAATGGCCCTAGGGCCAATAGCCTAGTAACCTCCTATGATCCTATGAGTTGCTTGATTAAATAGAGATGGACAGATATATTAAGATCAATGAAAGAAATAGACTACAGAAAGTCAATAAAACCCAAGAAAGTTAGAAGTTTGCTAAAACAAATGAACGCAGTAATTTGGACTGTTCATAGAGATTCCTGCAACATAAGAGAAATAAATGGGATATATTATTGTGCAGCTAAATTAATAACAGACAAAAGTCTTACCACAAAATCATAGGATAGTAAGGGAAAGGAAGGGGAAAAATTGAATGCCATAATGGAAGCATCGAATAGCGAAAACTATAAACAATTAAGACAAGAAGTGTCACTATTAGAAAAGTATAGAAGAGGTAACAGATCAACAAAAATAGTCAGAAAGAAAAAAATACATGATAAAAGCAATATGCAGTATCAGAACAGATCAGGATCTATCTTGTGCAAATAATAAACTAAAAATATCAGCACAGGCAGAAAAACTTATGCAGATAAAATACAAAGGAAAAGTACGAAATAAGTAATTTATTGATGACCCAAAAAGTTTTATTGAGAATTGAGAAACAAAACAAATCGAACTGAAATGCCACCATAAAAAGAAGAAATAAATCCATTTTGGAGAAATATCTATGAAGATCCTGTGGAACATAAAAAAATGCTAAAAGGATAGAAGAAGTAAAAGAAATAATAATAAGTTCAAATGCACAAGATATGAAATGGGATGAAGTAACGGCCAGAGAGATTGAAACAAAGTTAAGAAAAGCTGCTAATTGGAAAACTCCAGGCCCAGATGCAGTGTAAGAACTATTTATATACACACCCCGAACAAACTTCAACCTAGTTAATAAAAGGAAAAACAATACTCTTACTTAATAGTGAACCTGCAAGCTATCCTAAAAACTACAAACCAATAACTTTTCTTCTAATGACATATAAACGATACACTGGAATTGATGCTGACAGAGTTTATAGTCATTTAGAAGAAAATTCAATCATGGCACTAGAATAAAAGGGTAATTAAAGAAAGTCATATGGAACAAAGGATCATTTGTTGCTAAATAAAGTCATAATGGTGAGCTGTAAAAAGGAAAATAATCTAAGTACGGCATGGATATAGTATAAAAAAGCATTTGACAGTATCCCACATACATGGATAAAACCATGCTTAAAAATGTATAAGATACCCCCTACACTGATCGAATACATTACAGTGACCATGAAACAGTGGCAAACCACTCTGCAGTTAAAGCATGATAAAGGAGAAATTATTATTCCAGGGACAAAAACTCAAAGGGGATATTCCAGGGTGACTCTCTGTCACTGCTGCTCATTTGTCTTGCCCTTAACCCATTAAGCTGTCTACTGAACAGATTAGGTCATGGTTAAATTGTGCCTCCCAGAAAACAACAAAGTACAAAAACTTCACATCTTCTTTTTGTAGATGATTTAAAAGTGTATAGTTCGTCAGATGTTGAACTGAAAGCACAACTGCAAGTCAATAAAACTTTTTCAGATGATATAAGAATGTCATTTGGTCTCGATAAATGTGCAAAAGCAATCTTTAAAGAAGGAAAGCTGCAACACCAAGAAAACATCAGTTTGGATAGGAATGTAATATAAAAGAACTTTAGCAAGAGGGAGTGTATAAATATTTGGGAATTGATGAAGGTTCAACAATAAAACATGAACAAATGTGAATAAAACTTAGTAAGGAGTATCTTAGAAGAGTAAAATTGATACTTAAAACAGCATTGACATCTAGGAACAAAGTCCAAGCTATAAACCAATTTGCTTGTCCTGTCCTAATGTAGAGTTTTGGAGTGACTGATTGGCCCCAAAAGTGTTGGATCGGTTGGACAGGAAAACTAAAAGGATGCTTTATGCTCATCAAATAATTTATAAAAAAAAAATCAGTGTATACCAAAACTATTTATTTCCCATTCAGAAGGAGGTATGGGCCTCCTTGAAACTGATTACCTGTATAGATCTGCAATTGTGCAACTGTATACATATCTGCTGACATCACAAGACCCAAGGATAGTGAAAGCTTTAAAATGTGAGGAGAATAAGTCTAAGATGACTTCCCTGCTTAGTTTAGCAGAAGCATATTGGCATCAAGTGGGAATGGAAATCAAATCAGAAGTAGATAAAAATTAGGAAACAAATGAATATGTCAAAAAACAAAAGAAAGAATATAAGGTGAAGGATCAGATGAGAAGGAAAGAAATGTGTGGAAAATGCATAAATATAGTTGCAAGTATAGAAAACTCTTGGAACAACCTCATGTTGATCAGGATCGAATGCAGGAATAGTTAAGGAGAGGTGAATTTAAACAAAAAAACAAAAGGTTAATATCGGCAGCCCAATATAGTGGACCAT
Source organism: Protopterus annectens (assembly GCF_019279795.1). NCBI lineage: Eukaryota > Metazoa > Chordata > Ceratodontiformes > Protopteridae > Protopterus > Protopterus annectens. The sequence continues at coordinate 617,563,563 of NC_056751.1, read as the reverse complement.
CCCTCTACTCGTTTCCCACCTTTCTAGATCTAGTAAAGTCTAGTTTTCAGAGTTTCCTGAATGCTGGGCTGTTTGTAAGTTCCTGTGTTGCCCAGAACTTTCTAAGATAAGGGGAAGCTTCTCTGTTCATCAGTGAGAGTGGTGAGAATTGGAACAGCCTATCTGTCGCTGGAGGAGTAGTTTCAGCTCAGAAACTAGTTTTATTGTCCGTTTTGGGCTATTTCTATCCCTTTCATCTTTCTGTTTAAAAACCTCTGTTTCCATGGTTTTGCTCATCATGCAAGTCTGCTCTTCAATTTTTCCCTTACAACTAGCCAGTTTTTTAGTTTTTTCGTCTAAGCACTTGAATCTGCTTCTTCAAGCTCAGCAGCTGCTCAGAATTTGCTGTAAGCACTAAATAGCTACAAATTACTACAGCACTCAACTATCCTCATTATCTAGAGGAAAAACAGTCTTTGTATTTACTTTCCTCTTTTGCTAGAGGAAAACAGCTCTTGTACCTACTTTCCTCACTTGTCTAAAGGAAATTAGTTGTTTATTCAGGCACGTCCAAGGGTCAGCTGCCAATGTTTTCTCCTGTCTACCTGATGAATCTGAGCATCTTGAGGCAAGGTAGCAGTTGCCTCATGTGCACACACAAACCTCTCCTCCAACCACCCAACACTACAACCTGTAAGAAATGCATTAATCTAGCCAAACTGGAGGCAAAGCTCTCTCCAACCAGGACTGAACTCGTCAGTCAAGAGGAGGAGGTCAACACTTGCACCACACCACACTCATCACACCACCGAAACCCGCACTTAGAAACACAAAAACATTTGCAGAGGCTCTCAATAATAATCTGTCCAAGCAACGGAGGCCTCCAAAGCAGAAACGCAGGCAACCTCCACCCCTCAACACAACCAAAAAGACACATAACCCACAGACTCAGTGTGCCACTCAACCACAGCCCATAAGCAAAACAACGTACCAAACACATTAGTCATAGGCGACTCTATAGTCAGGCACACTAATGTTCCACTCACCAGACTAGACAAGGAGATGGTTACTGTCAGCTGCCTGTCAGGTGCCAGGATATGCCACATAACCAATGCACTCAGGTCACTCCACAATAAGTACAACTATGACTCTGTCATTGTCCATGTTGGTGTGAATGACCTGAGATGTACCTTTTTTGGCTACATGAAAAGAGACATGGAAGAGCTCTCCAATCATGTAATCAAGGCAGGTATGACACTAGCCCTGAGTAGCATCCTACCTTCGCCCAGAATGATACCGCAGTACAAGGACAAAATGATTGACTTCAACAATTGGTAAGCTTCTGGTATCATTCAAAGGGGATACAATATCTCTCTGCCTGAGACGACATGGTCGACAAGCCACAATGCTTTGCCAGAGATCACCTGGCCTGCACCTGTCGCCCTTGGGATTCCGGATACTGGCTAAGGCTCTTGCCGCCCCTATAGAGCCTTTTTAGGCAAGGTTCAAATGACAAACCCACCACCATAACAGGTACAGGCAAGCAAAAACTGAGGGTAATGCTACTCAACGTTAGAAGTCTAAACCTCAAAATGCACTCACTCGAGGCACTCCTTAAAATGGAGAACATCGATATCTGTGCAGTGACTGAAACCTGGTTCAAGGCTCCAGAGAAAACTCCTGCATTACCAGGCTATAACTCATACCATACCTTTCGGCCATCTAACCTGGAGCGGAACACCAAAGGCGGAGATGTTTCCATATTCATCAAGGATATCCACACCTCCAGGCTAGTTGCCCAACATAGTGTATCCAAAGTTATCCAAGTGCAACTAACTCTGGGCAAAACTGCAATCCAAATTGTAGCTTGCTACAGATCCCCTACAATGCCCCAGGATTGCCCCTCCTCTTTTCTTGATATACTGAAAAACATGAGGGTTCAACCAAACACCCTAATAATGGGATATTTTAACTACCCTACCATTAACTGGGAAAAATACTCATGTACCAACTCCTTTACTCAATGCTTTCTAGAATTCATAAATTACAATGCCCTGGATCAACTTATCCACACCCCAACCAGGGGCAACAATATCCTAGACTTAGTCATTGCCAGCATGAATGACTGGTGTTCCACACCTGAAGTCAACTCCTCGTTGGTCAGATCCGACCATAAGCTAATCACCATAGCTGTCCACATCCTCCACCCCCCATCAAGGAAACTACTGTAAAAATTTCTCTAAAGCCAACTTCATGCTACTTAAGACAGAAGTGGCAAACTTCACGACACCCATGCCGATGGACAATTCAGTTATGACTACTGAATCCTACATAAATGCACTCTATAAGCACTTACATGAGTGCATGAATTGTGCTATCTCCAACAGAACCAAGATGCTATCCTCAAAAAAAAAAAAGAAAGCCAATCTGGTGGTCCCCTGCTACAAACAAACTCTACAACAGAAGGAAGAAACTGTTGCAAAAGAGAGTAAAATCCAATGAATGGAGGAGCTCCCTAGTCAGGCTCAGTAAGAAGATAAGATCCCTCATAAAATCCTCCAAAGCTAACTATGAAAATAAGATTGCCACTGATTCCAAGGACAACCACAAAGCATTCTATAGCTATGTCAAGAATCTCAATGGCAACACCCAGATCTGCTCTGAGTTACAGCACAATGGCACAAAAATCACAGAACCAACTGATATTGCCAACACCCTGGCTGATAGGTTCAGTGCTAACTTTACCCCCCTCTCACCCCCTAAATGGCCCATAGCTATAACGGAAGAATGCAGGCTCCCTGCAATCACAACTGCACAGGTAAAGATTGCACTCTCCAAAGCCAAAACCACAGCATCCATGGGACCGGACAACATCCCAGGCTGTGTTCTACATGAACTACAGAACAAACTGGTTCCCCACCTAAGCACCATGTTCAGTCATAGCCTCACATCAGGCTTTGTACCTACTGAATGTCACACAGCAATAGTTATACCACTCCACAAAGGGGGAGCCACCATGGACCCCAGGAACTATCGCCCTATTAGCCTGATGAGCCTGGTCTGCAAGGCCATGGAACATATCATCAACGAACTCATAAACAAAGACATTGGTAACCTTCAAACTCTGGACCCCATCCAGTTCAGGTTAGTGAAAGACAGATCATGCCTCCTAAACCTGATCAATTTCTTTGAAACAGACACTAAAGCCGTAGACAAGGGCAAGGCAGTTCACACAGCCTATCTTGACCTTGCCAACACCATCTCCCATTCTGGGATTATAAATAAACACACTAAACTGGGTATAAGTCCTTATATCACAAGATGGGTCACCAACTGGCTCACTGAAAGAACCCGTACTGTAAAAGTTGCAGACTCCAAATCTGACTTCAAACCAGTGACAAGTGGAGTGCCTCAGGGTTCAGTCCTGGGTCTTCTCCTGTTTAGTATCTACTTCTCTGAAATACGGGCTAACACAGAGGGCCTCTGGCTGATGAAGTTCACAGATGACTGCAAATTAGGTGCCATAGTTGAGTCCGCTAATGATGTGGACATCCTGCAGAAGTGCCTCACTGAGACAGATGCCTGGTGTTAGAGCCATGGCCTCAAGCTCAACACAAAAAAATCACATTGTTATCCCCTTTGGAAAAAAACTCTGTACCCATGAACTACCACATAGGGGGAAGTCCACTCAACGTTGAAGGTTTGATAAGAGACCTTTGGACTCAGGTGGACAGTAGTCTCTCCTTTGATAATCACATCACCACAGTAGTCAGGAAATCCTTCTACATGGCACACCTCATTACGAAAGGATTCTCATCCAGAAAAAAAAGAGGTCATTGTTCACCTTTACTCGGCACTCATTAGACCCATTATTGAGTACAATGCCCCTTTTGGAATGTACCTCACAAAACATCTTCAACAGCTGGAAAGGCCTCAGAAGTACCTCACAAAGAGGATTATGGGACTCAAACAAATGCACTCTGCTGACCGTCTCAAAAAACTCCAGCTTTACTCCATAGCATATCACCTACTCCGAGGTGATCTCTGCCTAACATACAAAGCTATGTCAAACCCAGAGCTGTTGGACATGCTACACCTTAAGAAATCCCAATCCCACTGAGATACATGGTCTAGGGACCTAAACCTTGTCACCACAATAAACAGAACATGCTGGAGGGATAGATTCCTGTCTCAGAGACTTCCCATACTCTGGAACAAGCTACCTATCTATGTCAAGTAGAGTTCCTCATTAGCACTCTTCAAGAAAAATCTTGATGAGTGAATGGGAAATAGGAAATTCACCCCGGGGATCACTTCTGTGGCTCTGCTTGACAGGGGCACAGGAAAACAACTTTCTTGGGGTGATGAAAGCAAGGGAATCTTGCTGGCTAGGCTTACATAGACCCTTGGGCCGATAGTCTAGTACCTACCTATGAACCTATGTACATGTTGGTTACAAAGTTTGTTAAATGTGGGGAAACAGACACATATAGATTTTGTAAAACAGAATTGGAAACAGTCACACATCTTGTTGCTGGTTGTGATATACTAATGATGTACACTGAAAGACATAATAACGTGGCAAGGCTATTGCACTGGAGACTGTGCAAACACTCTAATACTGAAGTTGCTGAAAAACATTGGAAACATGAGCCACAAAGTATTATAGAAAATGATGAAGAAGTTTATATTACATGGGATCACCCATTACCAACAGTTCAAACAATAAATGCAAGAAAACCAGATATAGTAGTCCATGAGGAGAAGACAAAAATAGCATTGATCATTGAAACTGCTACACCCAATGACTACAACATCTTACGTACAGAGATACACAAAGCCATAAACTACCAGGATTTGTAGGCAGAAATTAGGGCAATGTGAAAAAAGGATACTCAGACAGTCCCAATAGTAGTACAAGCAACTGGTCTTACAAAAAATAATTCTCAGTCATATTTAGATTTGTTATCAACACATGTAACTCTGTAAGAATTACAGAAGGAATCCTTATTAGGCACTCTGCAGGTGCTGTGAAGAATACTTCTGGCTAACGTCAAAGATTGAAGTAATACTAATTTCATGAACTTCAATCATACTTTGACTTAGGAATTGGGTCCATTCCTGTCATGGTATTAGAAACCCAAAAGACTTGGAGAAATTAAAAAAGGGAATTTTCCTATATCTTACAATCTCAAACTCTGTACATATTTATCCTTTGCAACCTCAGAATTGAGACACTATTGTTTTTGCAGTTATTGCCCTTGGAATTTGACCAGGTACACAAGAAAGATATGTGCAAATCAAAGCCGATGAGAAGGTTTGGAATAACGACATAAACAGTTACATGTCATGTAAAGCAGTCATGCACTTTTGAAAAGCAGATTATTTTGTGCAATGAGATGTAGTGCAAAAATTTGCTGCTTATCTGCCATGTCATGATTTTGTTTTTGTGTGTGTTTTTTTTTTCTGATACACAATTTGTTAAATATGATTTTTTTTTTAAGAATACAAGGAGGATGGTGGCTATATTCTGGATTCTGGTATTCAAGATTGTGTATAAATCCATATGTGCTGTACGTGGATGAGAACTGTTTGAAAAAAATGGTTTTAGAGACAATTGTAATTCAGTGGCTAAGTAGATAATGGCATGTTTTGTAGCATAAGCACTTGTTGCTATGATTAGTCAGAGGAAGTTCTTACGATCACCATTCAAGTTTGTAAAAATATCACTAAAATCAGGTAAATGACCTGGATGTTAATACTTTTCTGAGATGTATCTGGAGTAATATGCCTTTTTTAATGAGGCACAATAGTAATCATATGAGTAGGACAGAAACAACACAATATATATATATATATATATATATATATATATATATATATATATATATATATATATATATAAAACTTAAATGCTTCTGCAGTTGAGTATGAAAAGCAGTAACAGCATGTAAAGGTTTACTCAATGGCAGGATAATAGGAATATGACTAATAGTTATATGCATCTCTGGGATAATTATACACAGAGGTGAGGAATGTGAGTGGTAACAGCAGAGCATAAGTATAACATGGAAAGTTGGGGAGGTATTAAGGATGGAATGTTTCTGAAAGAATATGACTAATGCTTAGGCATAAAAACTGATGCAGACAATGAACAAATAACTGAATTAACTAATTTTCACTTTTTCCCAAATAACAACACATGATTTTCTTTTTTCTGAGTTTATCCCCTTTTTCCCTGTAGAAGGGAATCTTCATGTGTACTATCAGCATTTTAACAGATTCATGATGCTCTCTCCAACCATGTACTATGCCCATTTATACTACAGTACATAGAGCATGACAATTATACTTCAGTATCAGTTAAAAGACATCCTGGTTCAGCAGTACTCTAGTGTGAGACCTGATCTTAACAATGCTTAGAATGGTGCTTACCAAAATGTTGAGTACCCCTAATGTGCTGTTATGATCAGATATGGAGCTAGATACTAAAGCATTTCCCAACTGTATTGTTTTACCATCTTTCAAAGCTGCGTGTTTGTTTTATTTTGGTTTTCTGTAACTAGTAGTACATGGAGCAGATAAATCTCCACACACTACAAATAATTATGCTTGGATTTCTGATCATAACTTAAAATCAAGTGCTCTCGACATTGTTGCCAAGATTTACCTGTCAAGCTCCGCACTCAATGTGAATTTTTTAACATCCACTTTTCAAACACATAATAAGCAGGTTACTAGATGAAACCAATCAGAATCCTCTACATTACTGTTGCTCCATGGCTTTCAAAAGAAACCAGACAAATTATCTTACTTAGAAACAAAGATTGGACCACTTGGTGTGCCACAAAATTCCCCTTAGATCAACTTAGAGTTAGACAACCAAGTAACAACACTACAAAATCTAGCACTCTAGATAAAAAAACTTTACTGCCATTTACAACAGAAGCATCAAAACAACCTAACCATTGGGAGGGTGGCCTGATGGTTAAGGTGTTTGCCTTACAAACACAAGGTGCAGGGTTTGAGTCTCACAAGGGATAATTGGCTAGGCTTACAATTGCTCTCAAGGGCAGTTAGCCTAGTATTAACCTATGAACCTATAAAAGTTTTGGGCAGGCATAAATAAACTTATTCACCCAAGGCAATACACAAATCCTACCCCCTTGGCTACCATCCAAAAACATAAAACAGGGACCAGCACTTGACTCCGTGGAACACAACCAGCCACAAACAAATTTACCTAGGTTTCGTCTTTAATCAGACTTCTTCAGAATACAAATGACTAAAAAAACAAGTACAACCTTACACACTTAAATAGAAACAGGACATGACATCATTAATTGATTGATAAATTGATAAACATCTCATTAACTTAAAGTGAACTAAACACACTAATACAATAAAAAAGTACTGTATAGTGAATCATGTGCAGTACTAAATTGAAAATCAAAAACATATAACATACATTTGATAAATGCATCAGTTAAAAAGCCTTTTATCCAAGAATGTGCTTTAGTTTTAAAATAGGGGCAATGGTGATGTAATCATTAATGCCAGGAAATACCATGGCATTCAGTTTCAATTGCCACCTCATTTCACTGAGGTCAAGGTGAAGATCAAGGACCTTCCCCTGTACATCCATAACCACCTGTTGAATGACACAAAATTTGAATGTATGCCCACTGTTTGATTCAATATGCCTATACAATGCATTGTTTTTTTTCTTTAATCTTATATCTGACTGATGCTCCATTATACGATCTCTAAGGGCTCTACTAGTTTTACCAATATAGTATGCTGGACATTGACCACATAGTGCTACATACACCACATTCTTGGTGTTACAGTCGAAATGTCCACTGAGCCTAATAGAAACACCAGCTACACTAAACTTAGAATCTGTAGGACATACCAAGGAACACACACTACATCTACCACATTTAAAATTACCTATGTTCTTCGCAGTGGATGTACTAGCGTTAGCTCCCTTCTCTAACAATTGCTTGAATGATTGTGCCTTTCTAAATACACATTTAGGGGGACCACCTAACTTTTCACATACTAACCTGTCAAGTCCAAGTAATTTCCAATTAGTAAGCACTATGTCCCTAATATAAGGTGCATCAAATGAATAAGTGGTAATGAAGTAAATACCACATTCCTGCCTCACCTTATCCATACTGTCCACAGCTGCTCCACTAATTGCAAGTTTGTTGATGTCCATAAGGACGGTGTCATCCATACCTATTGTTGGGGTCTCATTGTTGAATCTCCCCTTTAATAAAGCCCAGTACATACCATTTGCTCTCTTTCACTTAACTTCATCAGCTATAACCTTACACATCATCTCAGGGTATCCTCTCCTTATAAACATGCCCATAATGAATTCAACCTCCCTCAAAAAATCCACTCGCCACTAGTCATTCTGGCAGCCCTGACCATCTGACCTTTCACAATAGCTTTTTTCTGATGGTCAGGGTGCCAACTAGAATAACTAAGATACGAGTTTGAAAAGGTAGCTTTTCTATGAATAGCAGAGATAAAGGTATGCTCAATAGGATCAATTTTTAAATTGACATCTAGGTATATAATTTCCTCTTTACTAAAGGCATGGGTGAACTTTAAAAAATATACTGTATTGTTGATGTACTCCATAAAGCAATTAACTTCTTCAACATTACCATCCCACACTATAAACAAATCATCCAAAAAACGAGTATAATGCCAGATTTTAGACTTAAACCTGCTTGCAAAAACATATTCCTGCTCCCAAAATGACATGATGTAGTTGGCATAAATGGGGGCACAAGCCGCCCCCATAGCCACACCTGTGACTTGCTTGAAATATAAACCTTCAAAGAAAATGAAGTTATTATTTAATACTGTCTCCATTAATGTTATGAGTAAATTAATATGATCCTGATCATATAAGCCAGTTTTGAAAAGCTGCCGCTCCAACCATTCTAAACCAATGCCATTGGGTATAACAGAAAAAAGATTAACAACATCGATAGTAACCAAAATCGCATTATCACTAACTTCTACAGTCCTTAGCTTTTCCAAAAACTGCCAAGAATCCTTGGTGATGTAATCAAATAACTTAATCCCTTTTTGTAGCTGATAATCCAGAAATTTACTTATGAAACAGGTCTTACTGCGTTTCCCATCAACTATGGGTCTAAACTTAAGGTTATCCAACCCTTTATGTATTTTAGGGATTCCAAAGATGCTACTCACCACAGGATATTCATTGTTGATATAAGAATACTCCAACTCATCAATTTGCTCTTGCATTAGCAAGTCTTCCACTAGCAAATTCACTTTAGCATAAGCAATATTAACTTGATTTAAACTACTTTCCTCATACGTGTCAGTATTTAACATAATGAACATGTGATTGATGTAATCATTCCTATCCATAATCACTAGACCACTACCCTTGTCTGGCTTCATGAACCTAATAGACTGATCTTTAACCAGTTCATTTAATAGGACATGTTCTTCCCTAGTTAAATTATTTGCCTTACTAAATGCCTCTAATCCACTGCCTGACTTACTCCTATTAATGTATTCTCTTATATCAAGTTCCCAAACTTTTTCAAACAAGCCCACAGTATTGTTAGAAGGAGGCATGAATTTACTAGGCTTTCTTAAAACAGCCGTTTGCCCGCCAGGAGTGTCATGAAACATCAATTTCAAATTCATTTTTCTTGTTAATAACTTCAAATCAATCAAAATATCACTTAAGTTACCTCTCACTAGTGGAACAAAGGTAGATCCCTTTGAAAGTAACTCAACATGTCGTGAATTGATGACCTTATTTGAGTAGTTATAAACTTTGTAGTCACCATAGTTATTACTTACTACAAAAGGGTTACTAATACACCCTCCGCTGACCATTTTCAATTGTTCCTCTGCTATTTGAATCAAGCATTCAATTCCCTCATCACTGCTTGAATCCACCGGACCCATAAATGGTCCTATACATTTACTAGCATTATCAATAATTACATCATTATTTGGACTTAAAGATAAGGGAGTCGGATAAATACTTAAATCAGCATTAAAGTCATACTCCTCCCTGTAACCAGAGAATACCAATGAGCCAAAACTGCCAACAGGTGCCTGACCTGTACTAGAAATTATATCAGGTTCTAAATCACTACCACTTAAAATTAATGCCACAGCGTCTTTTTCACTAAGGCTATTCAAAATAGTTTTTTTCCCAGTGTTAAAATTCACTTTAGGCTCAACTTTCATACTATGTGAATATGTACATTCAACACTAATATCAGGATCAACATATTTCTCACAAAATGTTACAGTGTTACCAGCAACATCAGGATGACCTATTGACTGATGCCCTTCACTTAAAAGAGCATTCATTTTACCCGTATTCACTTCAGTGACAACTGTGGGAACATAAAAACGTTCCCAACCAGTAGTGGAATATTTTTCAATATTTGCGCTGGAACCAACAGTGCTTAAACCAATATTTAAATCAACATTAGGCTCAATCAGCTCGCCATCAATCAGGGAAACCGATGAACCAAGTTGAAAATCCAACATTTCACTCATGCAAGATACCTCATTAAATTTTACAGTTGCGCCACTAGATGGCAACATCTTGTACACATTATCATCATGCACTTCTACACATACATCACTCCCAGTAGATAAAATAACCCCAAACCCTTCATTTGAATCATTAAAGTGCTCAGTTGCAGTACAGACATCAAAATCCTCTGACAAATAGTCAGTAAAGTCCCCCATATGCGCATCGCTGATTTTGTTGTACACCAGTTCATCACAAGGCTCATAAACGTGAAAGTCAATGTCAATACCTTCCTTACGAGAAGCCCCATTGGAAACGCCTACCCCTTTTGTACTGACGTTAACATTAGTGGTACGAAAACCAGTCTCAGTCAAAAGGTTTAAATTACCACCATTACACCCATCTACATAAATTAAATCCTCTCCAAACCGAAAACCAGTGGTACCAACGTAATTCTCAAGGTTCTTTAAAAACTCAGAAACCTCACCTTCATTCGAAACCGGACTATTAATGTTTACCTCCTCCACTCTGTCCGATTGCCATTGTGCTGCTGCTGGGCATAAAACCTTCCTTTTGGCCTTGCACCCTGCTTCTGAAAATCGCTTACTTCGCCACCTCCTTGGCGCTGATTTCCTTGACTCCGCCCATTGATCCTCTCCGAACACCTCGGACCTCCTTCTAAAGGGAAACCCTCATCCACCATACACGTATTTATACCACCATCCGTCATCGTCACTTCCTCTTCTCCATCCAGTTCACGATTGGTTGAACAAACTCTCCCAGAGCAGTTTCCTTCTGAAAGCGGATATACTTTATTGTATCTGTATTCATTGGTGTCACGCACAATTTTATGAGATTTCCTCTCATAAATGACAGCACAATGTGAGTCAACACTCGCCAACAGGTTGCTATAATTACTGAAATAGTGTTCAAAGTTCAAATCTGTAGTAATTTTATCATTTTTACCCTCCAACTCAACCAAATACTTAGCGATTGACTGGTCATTATGCTTAATGATGATGTTCATAAGCTCAAACCCTGCTCTATCATATAGCTTATGAACCTCATCTAACATGTCTTTTTTACCCTCAATCCCATTAGGATACTTCCAAGCACGTAAACCCCGAGGGACCAAGCCCAAATCAATGTTCTTTTGCAAGTAGCAGTTTTCAATTTGTAACTTTTTTAGTGCAAACAACTTCTTTTCAAAGTCTTTCAAGCGCTCTACTAAGGGCTTGAAAACAGCCCTCCCTGTGTTGAGCACTACACCATTCTGCTGAAAATTGTATTGATTTACCTTCCATCTCATGACATCCATTACTCCTGTATTTTCCACTCTATTTTTGTCTCCGATTAACGAATTTTGAGCCCCCACTCCAGTGTTCACCTCAGGGAGGCTGGGACCAGAACCTTCAGCCACCATACCTCTGGTAGCCACGGAACCAAGCTGAATATCTGTGGTCCCCAAGGAGTTACTAGAACCACGTCCACTCTGTTGTCTTTCTACTAGTTGCTTAATTTGCACAGTGTGCTCAGCTAGCTGCTGGTTGATACGCTCAAACAGACCCAAAATGTCTGGTCCAGAACCACTACTCTCCATTATTACAACAAAGAACAAGTCCACCAGAACATAAAACAGGGACCAGCACTTGACTCAGATGACTCAGGTCAGATGGTCAGGGCTGCCAGAATGACTAGTGGTGAGTTGGATTTTTTGAGGGAGGTTGAATTCATTATGGGCATGTTTATAAGGAGAGGATACCCTGAGATGATGTGTAAGGTTATAGCTGATGAAGTTAAGCGAAAGAGAGCAAATGGTATGTACTGGGCTTTATTAAAGGGGAGATTCAACAATGAGACCCCAACAATAGGTATGGATGACACCGTCCTTATGGACATCAATGAACTTGCAATTAGTGGAGCAGCTGTGGACAGTATGGATAAGGTGAGGCAGGAATGTGGTATTTACTTCATTACCAATTATTCATTTGATGCACCTTATATTAGGGACATAGTGCTTACTAATTGGAAATTACTTGGACTTGACAGGTTAGTATGTGAAAAGTTAGGTGGTCCCCCTAAATGTGCATTTAGAAAGGCACAATCATTCAAGCAATTGTTAGAGAAGGGAGCTAACGCTAGTACATCCACTGCGAAGAACATAGGTAATTTTAAATGTGGTAGATGTAGTGTGTGTTCCTTGGTATGTCCTACAGATTCTAAGTTTAGTGTAGCTGGTGTTTCTATTAGGCTCAGTGGACATTTCGACTGTTACACCAAGAATGTGGTGTATGTAGCACTATGTGGTCAATGTCCAGCATACTATATTGGTAAAACCAGTAGAGCCCTTAGAGATCGTATAATGGAGCATCAGTCAGATATGATTAAAGAAAAAAAACAATGCATTGTATAAGCATATTGAATCAAACAGTGGGCATACATTTAAATTTTGTGTCATTCAACAGGTGGTTATGGATGTACAGGGGAAGGTTCTTGATCTTCACCTGGACATCAGTGAAATGAGGTGGCAATTGAAACTGAATGCCATGGTATTTCCTGGCAGTAATGATTACATCACCATTGCCCCTATTTTAAAACTAAAGCACATTCTTGGATAAAAGGCTTTTTAACTGATGCATTTATCAAATGTATGTTATATGTTTTTGATTTTTAATTTAGTACTGCACATGATTCACTATACAGTACTTTTTTATTGTATTAGTGTGTTTAGTTCACTTTAAGTTAATGAGATGTTTATCAATTTATCAATCAATTAATGATGTCATGTCCTGTTTCTATTTAAGTGTGTAAGGTTGTACTTGTTTTTTTAGTCATTTGTATTCTGAAGAAGTCTGATTAAAGACGAAACCTAGGTAAATTTGTTTGTGGCTGGTTGTGTTCCATGGAGTCAAGTGCTGGTCCCTGTTTATGTTCTGGTGGACTTGTTCTTTGTTGTACCATCCAAAAACCTTTGGAAGATGTTGCAATTCCTTTAATAGTTTCTTCACATAAACTATCCAGCCATTAGCTAACCAACTATCTTCCAGTTGCTCAAGTCCTAACAGTGACGCACCTAATTCTCAACTCCCCTTTAACTTTCAACCAGTTTCCACATCACTTATCCATGCCCTAATCAAGAAACTAAAACCTACCACCTTTACAGCGGATCTCCTCCCAGCTGAGTATCTACAAAAAGCTGTGGATGCCATAGCATATCTGATTTCTATCCTGATCAATAGAACAATATAAGAAGCCACTATCTCCTCCATCTGGAAGACATCCCATGTTATTCCACTCCTCAAGAGGGGCAGTTTGCCTGAACTGTTAGATTACAGACCTATAGCTATTTTGTCACCCCTGGCTAACATTATGGAGAAGTGCATCCATAAACAACTCCTGAGCCATCTCATTCAGCACAATCTCCTGAGCCATCTCATTCAGCACCATCTCCTGAGCCATCTCATTCAGTACAATCTCCTGAGCCATCTCATTCAGCACCATCTCCTGAGCCATCTCATTCAGCACCATCTCCTGAGCCATCTCATTCAGCACAATCTCCTGAGCCATCTCATTCAGCACAATCTCCTGAGCCATCTCATTCAGCACAATCTCCTGAGCCATCTCATTCAGCACAGTCTCCTGAGCCATCTCATTCAGCACAATCTCCTGAGCCATCTCATTTAGCACAATCTCCTGAGCCATCTCATTCAGCACAATCTCCTGAGCCATCTCATTCAGCACAGTCTCCTGAGCCATCTCATTCAGCAGAATCTCCTGAGCCATCTCATTCAGTACAATCTCCTGAGCCATCTCATTCAGCTTAATCTCCTGAGCCATCTCATTCAGCACAATCTCCTGAGCCATCTCATTCAGCACAATCTCCTGAGCCATCTCATTCAGCACAATCTCCTGAGCCATCTCATTCAGTACAATCTCCTGAGCCATCTCATTCAGCACCATCTCCTGAGCCATCTCATTCAGCACAATCTCCTGAGCCATCTCATTCAGCACCATCTCCTGAGCCATCTCATTCAGCACAATCTCCTGAGCCATCTCATTCAGCACAATCTCCTGAGCCATCTCATTCAGCACCATCTCCTGAGCCATCTCATTCAGCACAATCTCCTGAGCCATCTCATTCAGCACAATCCCCTGAGCCATTTCATTCAGCACAATCTCCTGAGCCATCTCATTCAGCACAATCTCCTGAGCCATCTCATTCAGCACAACCTCCTGAGCCATCTCATTCAGCACAACCTCCTGAGCCATCTCATTCAGCACAGTCTCCTGAGCCATCTCATTCAGCACAGTCTCCTGAGCCATCTCATTCAGCACAGTCTCCTGAGCCATCTCATTCAGCACAGTCTCCTGAGCCATCTCATTCAGCACCATCTCCTGAGCCATCTCATTCAGCACCATCTCCTGAGCCATCTCATTCAGCACCATCTCCTGAGCCATCTCATTCAGCACAATCTCCTGAGCCATCTCATTCAGCACCATCTCCTGAGCCATCTCATTCAGCACAGTCTCCAGGGTAACTCGCAGCATGGTTTCAGACCATTCCACAGTACAACCATGGCCCTCCTCTCCTTCCAATGTTATTAATCAAAACTGAAACAACAATAAGCTTTCTTCTACCCTCTTTCTTAATCTCTCCAAAGCCTTCAATATGGTCAACCACCAACTACTCATACACAAACTTAAAACTATTCCCCTAGATGTCCAGGCTATCCAATGGTTCAAATCTTATCTTAGCGGTAGACAACAGGCTGTACTATGGCAGAACAAACTATCTTCCCTACTACCTATTACCCTTGGGGTCCCTCGGGGCTCTATATTAGGACCCCTATTATTTTCTATCTTTATTAATGAGCTGTACACAGTCATTGCAACAGTCACCTGCATTCAATATGCGGATGACTCCACTTTGATTTGCTCTGCCACCTCCTCTTTAAGTCTGCAGACTCTATCCCAAAATGTTTTAATACTGTTAAAAATTGGCTCTATAATTGATGTCTCCTACCGATTTTCTCCCCCACTCGTAAATCCTCTGCTCCAACCTTTACTATAAAATCTAACAATGGTACTGTCATTGTTCCAAATTGCTGTACCAAACTCTTAGGTGTAAAGGTTGATAATAACCTCAAGTTTATATGCATATTAATCAAACTATTAAAAAGTTAATAAAAAACTTGTCTCACTATACAAGATCAAACCTTTCCTTACTCCACTAGCTAGGATGGTAATTGCCCATACATATCTACTTTCCACCCTCCTTTTTGCATCCCCTCTCTTCACAAACTTGAATAAGTCTGACCTTAATAAACTTTCTAGCTGCTTTAATCATATTGCTAAATTTGCCACTGGAGCAGCATACAGAACACACCACTGTCTGAACCTAAAGAATCTAGGGTGGCTAGAATCGCCTATCCAACTTTAGTACAATCAGCTAATAGTAGCACATAAAATTCTCTACCATCCTGAAAACACACCCGTACTTTCAAACATTATCACCCCGTACAACAACCTCAAGACACTTTGCTCATCCAACAAATTACTAGTCCAAACCCTTAAAAGCAACAACTCATCTAGGACTCTCTATATGCCAACTCTGTTGGCAAAATATGGAACTCATTTCCTGCTGAGCTTACTTCAGAACCCGTTCTAACCCAATTAAAAAATAAATCTAAAACAGTACTTTAACAGGCAATGACTATGTCCTTGCTCTAATCCAGACTAACTCTGGCAATATAAACATGTGTTAAAGAGTTATTTTGGCCACCCCTACATTGCTTCCTAATTGTTAGTCTGTAACAAATCTAATTTATATATATGACAGAATGAAAGACTTTTATCCTATGTATTGTATCTGTAACAGTGCTTTAACTTTATGTAACAGTTTTTCTGTATGTATGCATGGAGCTTTTCTCCCCGGGGCTCTGCTGAAAATGGACAAGTATCCAGTCAGACTATCCAGGTCAACAAATGTAAAATAAAATAAATAAATAAATACATACATTATGCCCCTAATACAAACACTGATCGCAGTACTATGATTGGTTAGTATATGTAAAAGACCTACACAGACATAAATTAAAGAAACATAACACATGTCAAGGGACCCTTACTAGCAGACAAAACTACAAGACAGGCCAGATGATAAACTACATTATACCATCATTATGCTGTTTTGCACTTAGCATTATATTTTGCCTTTGACTGACTTTCATATAAACTACTTGGTGCTTTAAAAGGACAGGCATATATATTTAACTATAGAACTGTTCAGTTTTAATTTCACAGCATTTTTTTCATTTTTTAATTGCTCGTGGATTCAGTAATTTGTCAACATCTGCATTGAAATGAATGAGTTATCTCACATAGCTTATCTTCTTCTTCTGGCTTTTTCCTGGTTAGGGGTCACCACAGCAGATCACCTGTCCACAGATGATTGGTAGTGGAGTTTTATGGTGTCGAGTTGCCAGCCCAGCACCCAACCTTCCACAGAAGGCACACACACACACACACATGCCTAGGAACAATTTAGAGTGTCCAATCCAC
The DNA here is from genome assembly GCF_019279795.1 of Protopterus annectens. Lineage (NCBI taxonomy): Eukaryota > Metazoa > Chordata > Ceratodontiformes > Protopteridae > Protopterus > Protopterus annectens. The sequence continues at coordinate 617,546,465 of NC_056751.1, read as the reverse complement.
CTACAGCATGTCTTTGGGATGTGGGAAGAAAATGGAGCACCTGGAGGAGACCCATGTGACCACAGGGAGGACATGCAGACTCTGCACAGAAGGCATCCCAGCTGAGGATCGAACCAGAGAACCTCTTGTTGTGAGGTGGTAATGCTAAACGCTGCACGGCCACAGCCACCCATCTCACATAGCTTATATTTTTTCAAATGTGCTATCATCTTTCATTTAAATTCAAGCATTCCTCACCAACTGTAACTTGTCAGTAGACGAAATCACAGAGGAAATGTTCTAATATATTTTATCTGGAACTGAACCATTAATACAGTTCTGTGTCCAAAATTTTAGTAGGAATTGTCTGTTGAAACAGACTCATTAGACTTCCTGGCAAATATTATCAGGTTTAATGATCTTCTTGCAGAAATTTTATGAAAATGTTCTGTTGTTCACTTTCTACTGAAGTTTTAACATTTAAGAAATTATTTTAAAACATAAATCTGATCTGCATTTGAGAATGAAGAAACTCCATTGTAATATATTTGTATTTATTAATAATTGATAAGTCATGAGTTCCTCACTATATTGTTTTCATGACTTCCTTTTTTTTCACAAGTACAGATGATTACTCCTTTTGAATAATGTGTCATGAGCAGAATGAACAGTAGTTTCTTACAGTCTATTGTTTGTTTCCAGGTAAAGATTTATATATGCAGGGATGTTTTTATTTTTCATTACAGTATTTAAAATAGGGGATCAGGTATGAATGGATACTTCTCTGCTTTTGCTGAATAGCATGATGAAAAAGATGACAAAATATAAAAACATATTCATCATCTCTTTGAGTAAGTAACAATGCAGTTGTCTGACAAGTCAGAATTATTTGCACATATCTAATTTAGCCCTACATCATACAAAATTAAGATTCCTTATTGGAATACAGAAACTCACAATACAGGGTCCAGAAATGTTCCAACATTACTTTTCCTCCTTTAAACTTGATTTTTCAGGGATTGAAGCCCCCTGCACCCCCTCAGTGTGGGGGCAAGCCTCTCTACAACCCCTGAACTTACACATACCAAATCTGAGATTACCATACCTCAGTGAAAAGGGAATATTCTGAGAAATGGCAATCTCAGACCTAGTACATTTTAAGTCTGCACTTCAGTTATTCTTTCCCCATATTATGAGACTCAACAATGCAAGTCTTAGCATTTGAAATGGTTACTGAATTTAATGACTGTGCTTGAATCTCAAGGAATATCTGTAAAGTTTCAGAAAATGAATGCTTCAGATGGTAGCTACAATTAATACAGATCATGGTAGCCTACAGTACTTATTTATGTAATATCAATTTTCGGTACTTCTAGACTTCATACAGTCGAGCAATCCAGTTTGAACACTTTAATTACATTCCAGTGCCTCCTGCCCACCTCTAGAAAGTGCAGTTGTGTATACTTACCATAAATGTAGATGTCTGAGTGTATTCACTGTTGCAGTCATCGCATTTTTGTTATCCTGCCAGGGGTAGCCCTCAGTTGGACCAAATACCAGAGGCTTAGTATTTCTGCGTTGGTTGCTGTCACTCCAGGACTGTAGTCAGGTCATCAGTGGTATATATTCAGGCAGCCGGTACCATTACATCAGTTTTTCTTGCCCTGTCAGGATCCCCCAAATTGGGAGCTATGCTATGGTGGAAGAACAACACCAGTAGAAAGTAAATTCCAAAAATTCCCTGTAAGAGAGAGGAAGAGAGAGAGAGAGACCAGGGGGATGCGAGGGGGGGGGACCAGGATTGCAACAGTGAATACACTTGAACATCTACATTTATGGTAAGTGTACACAACTGTACTATGTTCTTCATGCTTCGCTGTTGAAGTCATCATATTTGGGTTGATTCCCAAAGCTGAAGAAAAGGGTGGAGGCAGTCAAGAAGACTGGGGACTGGCTAGGATGCCCTGCAAGACTGCGGTGGCAAAGTCTGCCCTGGATTTGGAGAAGATAGGCAGGTGGTAATGCTTGGTGAAGGTATGAACAGATGTCCATGTTGCAGCCTCTAGGATGTCCCTGGTGGGGACCCCTCTGAGAAAAGCTGCAGAGGTGGAGGTTGCCATGATGGAATGTGTCCTGACCCCCTTTGGGGTTGGTTTCCCATGCTGTTTGTAGCAGAAATGGATGCAGTGGACTATCCATTTGGAGATTGTCTGTTTGGATATGGCCTTGCCTTCTGCCCCTGCTGCAAAGCTGACTAGCAATTGATCAGTTTTTCCAAAAGATTTAGTCCTGTCCAAATACAATCTGAGCTGTTTGTGCACATCTAAAGAGTGCAGAATCCTTTCCCCCTTATTTTGTGGGTTAGGAAAAAAGGTGGGCAAATGAATGGATTGGTTGAGAGCCACACTGGACACCACTTTAGGCATGAAGGATGGGTTAGTCCTGAGGGAGACCCTGTCAGCATGGAAAATGATGAAGAGCTCCTCAGCCATGAGTACCTGAAGCTCTGATACTCTTCTAGCTGAAGTGATGGCCAGAAGCAAGGCTATCTTCCAAGAGAGGAATTTTAACTCTGCTGAAGAAGCAGGTTTAAGGGGGGATAGGGTGAGCTTTTCCAACACAAAGTTAAGGTCCCAAGCTGGTGTATGAGCTCTTCTGAGTGGCCTTAAGTTGTTAACTCCTCTTAGGAACCGTTTGATAAGAGGGTGTGAGAAGAGAGGTGGCTCTGTGCTGTAATGAGCAGAGATGACAGAGGCATGAATTTTAATAGAAGAGAAGGATAGACCCCTGTGTAGTAGTTCTGCTAGGTAATCCAGGATGAGAGGTAGGGGGGCTGTGCTGTCCCGTCTCTCTTAGACTGGATCCAGTTGCAAAACTTTTTCCACTTGTCAGCATAGGATTTTCTAGTGCTGGAGCATCTGGCCTCATGTATAACATCTAAGACTTGTTTGCTTAGGCTGGCAGCTTGAGGAGAGGTCAGGGAATAAGTCAGGCTGCCAGGTTGACGGTCTGCAATTGGGAATGCATGAATTCTCCATTCCTCTGGGTCAGGAGTGTTGGGATCTGAGGTAGGTGCCATGGTGGCAGGGGTAACAGGCTGTGCAGCAGTGGTTACCAGTGCTGGCATGGCCAGTCTGGGGCAATCAGGATTGCCCTCTGTTTTTCCTCCCTTATTTTGAGCAGTACCCTTGAAATGAATGGTAGAGGGGGAAATGCATAGACCGAGAGATTTATCCACAGGAAGGATAGAACATCTACTTTCCAGGACTTGCTGTGAGGTTCCCTGGTGCAGAATTTACTGAGCTGATGATTGGAGTGGGAAGCAAAGAGGTCCACTTCTGGGTTACAAGGATGAAAGTTCTGTGGTCTAGTTGCCACTCATGTGGATCTAGCAGGTTTCTGCTTAAGTTTTCTGCCAGAGAATTTAGGGAGCCTAGCAGGAATTGTGCTAGCAGGTGTAGTTGCATGGTTGAGGCCATGTGCCAAAGGGTCACGGTGAGCCTGCAGAGAGGATAAGAGTGAGTACCTCCCTACTTGTTGATATACCACATCACTGTGGTGTTGTCTGTTTTGATCAGTAGAGGGCCCGTGGAGAGTAGGGGTCTGAAAGCTGTCAGGGCGTACTGAACTGCTAGCATCTCTTTTTGGTTGATGTGCAGATGTATTTGATTTGGGCTCCAATGGCCCTGAATGCACCTGCTCTTCAGGTGTGCACCACAGGCATAGTCTGATGCATCTGTGGTGAGGGTCTGGGTGGCGTGGGGTTGTGAGAAGGGAAGTCCCTCATTGTGGTTGCATGCTGCTGGCCACCAAAGAAAATCTTTCTTTAGACAAGGTATCATTGGTATGATAGTTTCCAGGTCTTGAGAGTGTTGATACCAAAGGCTTTTGAGGTACCATTCTAGCTTCCTCATATGCAGTCTGGCGTATGGAATGAGTAGAATGCAGGAGGCCATGAATCCTACAGCTTGCAGGATTTTCCTTGCTGATAACTGGATTCTGGTGGCTAGTTGAGAGGAGTAGCCTACAGATAGACTTGTTTTTCTGGAGTAAGGAATGCCATCTGGGATGCTGTGTCCAGGCTTGCTCCCAGGAATACAATCTTTTGTGTGGGGACTAGTTTTGATTTCTTTTCATTGATAGTATACCCCAGGGAGGTCAGTAGGTACTTTACAAAGGTCAGGTTCTGTAACACCTTTTCCTGACTGTCTGCCTGAATCAGGCAACCGTCTAAGTAGGGGTAAATTTGAATATTTCTTTGTCTGCAAAAAGTAATGGCTGGAGCCAGGCATTTTGTGAAAACTCTGGGAGCAGTGGATAAGCCAAAGGGAAGCGCAGAGAACTGAAAGTGCATAGATCCTCCCCTGAAACACAGGTATTTCCTGCAAGATTCCCTGACTGGGATGTGTAGGCAGGCCTCTTTTAGGGTGGCTAACCGAACATCTTTGGAAAGCATAGGAAGAAGCTGCTGGATGGTGAGAATTTTGAATTTTGGTATCACCAGAAAGGTGTTTAGAATAGATAGATCAAGGATTGGGCACCAGGTGCCCTCTTTTTTGGGTACCAGGAAGAGTCTGGAATAGAAACCTTGGCCTAGCTGTTCTGCAGGAACATGCTGTAGTGCCCTCATGGAGAGCAGGGAAAGGACTTGGTTTTTAGCCTCTATCACTGGTTTGGAGGAAGATCTGGGAACCCTTTTGGGGTTGGTAGAGTGTGGAAATAAAATTTGTAACCCTGGGACACTATGTTGAGGACCCATTGGTCATTGGTAATAGAGGTCCAGTTGCTTGCATGGAAGGAGAGTTTTCCTCCTAGGGGCACAAGCAGGTGGGCAGAGGTAAGGGGTGGAGGTGTAACATCATTGTGAGTTCTTACCATAAGGGGGTGGCTTTGCACTCCCTGTTTTTGAAGAAGAGGAACTCCATTGCTTAGATCTCTGCATTCCCTGGGGCTGCTGTCTGGGGGATCTGCTTCCCCTGGGACTGGGCTGAGCTCACCTGGAGGGGGCAGGAAAGGACCAGTGCTTGGAGGGGCAATGCCTACTAAACCTCGGAGGCTGGACCTGTAAGAATTCTTTAACTGTCTGCATAGATTTAGCTTTTTCTTTCATCTTTTTTAAGGCCTCTTCTGCCTTGGTGCCAAATAAATTGTCTTTGTTCAATTGTGCATCCAATTATTTGGATTTGACATGGTCTGGCAAGGTCTGTTTCTTAAGCCAAGCATGCCTTCTAAGGACAGATCCAGTGACTGCTGCCCTGCAAGATGCTTCTAGGGTGTCAAAGCCACATTGCAATGTGTGCTTAGTAACCTGACTTGCAGAATGCATTAGCTTTTGTAATTCTTTATTTTCTGCACAAGCAGGAAAGGAAGATATTTTTTGTTTCAGGAGTTCCATGGTATGCTGCTGATATATCAGCATGTGGAACTGGCAAATTAATGCTCTGATAGCAAGAGTAGCAGAGGTGTATACTTTTTTACCCCATCTGTCTAAAGCTCAGGAATCCCTATCTGAGGGGGTGGGATTCTTAACTGAGGTTGCTTTAATTCCTTTAGGTCCTTGAGATATGACCTCTGGGTCAGCAGTAGGATTTTTGAAAAGGAATTTGTGAGAGTCAGGTACTATGTAGTACCTATCAGGTTTCCTGGGAGCAGGAGGAAGGGTGTCAGGAGTCAAAATGGATTCCGTAAAGACATCATCCACAACATCTGGGACAGGAGGAATGGCCAACGGTCTGTGCTGTGGTAAATCTAAGAATTCCCTGTGCCTCTTTTTTGACTGAGGATAGTCTTGGCATTCCCATTGGAAATGCTCCCTTAAAGTATGAAGGGTTTCCCCAAATGAAAAATCCTCAGGTGGAGAGGCAGAAGGAATGAATTCCTCTGCATCAGAATCCTCATAAGCAGAGAGGGATTGCATGTCTTCATATTCAGAAGCATCAAAGTCATTGGACTCCTGTTCAGTTAAAACTACTGGGGACAAGTCTCTTTTTCTTATGGAAGGGGTAGTGCGGCTTCCCCTAATAAGGATAATAAGGTCTTCTGCCATTTTAAGCATTTGAGATTGAGGCAAGGAAGCAGGTGCCTGAGCTTGGGTTGTCAGTTTTTGGGCGTAGTTTGTACCCTGGGCCTTAGAAACTCAGTAGTTATAGAAAGAACTGAAGATGCGAAAGTAGTCATTGGTCTGTGTCAAGTATCGGTAGAGCGAAGTAATTCCTCGGAAGCCGATGCCTGCTCAGTGACTCCGGACCCATCCAAGATAGAGACATCTGCAGGACCCTTAATCAAAGAAGAGTCTCGCGGCATACTGGACTCCAAAAGGGTCTCGGTAGCGGCCTGCGAATCCACAGAAGTTGTCATCAGGGGCTGTGAAAGCACCTCACTGAGGACTGGAGAACTGACAACTAGCTTAACAGAAACGTTGTCGGCAGTTTTGGACATGTGCGGTCAGTCTCTGTCTTTATCCTTATTATTCTGATATAAGTGGTACATATTTTTATTTTTATACTATTTGGTATATCAATTGTCATGCTATATATTATATTTATTTACTATTTTTATAACAAATGATATTTTATAGTACATATTTGATACAATTGTACATATTCTATTTATAATCCAATAGTTGTGGTTATTTATATATTTTGTACATAGCATTCAATTCATTTTTTGGAATTTTAATAGTTATCAGTTGTATGTTTTTTAAGGGGTTAATTAACCTTATTAATTAATTAAGGGGAAATGTATAGAATGTGTGAATGTAAATGAGTTTAACATTATGTCTGAAGAAGTCTGAGGGATACTTGGATGAAAACGCCTTGTTCAAATTCAGCGTTAATATACTTTGATTAAAGTTTTGGTTCTACGTGCAGCTCTTCTATTGTCCGGTTTTTGGTTACTTAGTGTATTTCTTCTGGGCTGGCTCTTCTTCTGTATTTTTGTGGTTTTGTTTATGGAGCTTTTTGAAGAGCTGAATTCACCTTCGCATAGCCCCAGTGATGTTCGGGGCCAGGAAATTGGTGAACTACATAGAATTTCTGGTCAGCTAACACACCTTATGAAGATTCTGACTCTGATTAGTCGAGGAGTCGCTGTACTACTTTCCAGTACAGGCCTGCCTGGTAATCAGGAAGCACTCACTGGTAGTGAATGTACACCAATGGAGACTATTACAGTCAACATGGGCTCAGGGCAGTCAGAAAGAACATGGAACGACACATCATTGATTTTGCGTCCACATGGAGGTGTTGTGAGTGCACAGGAACCACAGGATTGACCAAATGAGGAAACCAATAAGGCCAATGGCCGGGATTGTCAAGATCTAAATGACTGGTTGCAGAAAAAGCCTACATTTCAGAATACCACAACAAGCACATGGTGGCAACACGGACCCCTACAGAGAAGTGTCAATAAATTACAGGAGGGTTTAACCAGGTATGAAACTTTAAATATTGAAAATGCATACTTGGGGGAATGTTTAAAACATGGGATTGTGCCTAAAGGCATACGGGTTTACAAATACCCAAACAATGTCTCAGAAGAAACTGAACTTCACAAGGAACTAATAACTATTTTCGATAGATGTGGTCTGGACATTCTAAAAGCCTTGATCCGTAACAATGATCGAGAAATGTTGATTTTAAATGAACAAATTGATGCATTAGATCTATGTATTAAAAATGATTTGTTGTTTAGAGTACAGAGTAACCAGGACAAATATTATGGAATCAGGAGCATTATAGCCAAAAAATGTGATGGCATTTTAAATAGAAAGTGTAACAAATTAGACTGTGACCTAAAGGAATATAGTGAGGGCAAACAATATCTGATTCCTAGGGCAAAGTATAATAGTTTGCAATCTAGAAGAACATATTCGGAAGCAATACAGGACAATAGACATTTAGAACAATTTAACCAATGAAGAAAATAATTTATTGAAACAATTGTGCTCCAATCCAGAAATACGTGCGATGGAACCTGACAAGGGAAAAGGGGGAATTGTCCTGATGGACAAAATTTTGTATGAAGGAAAAATGTTTTCCCTCCTTCATGATGAAGACAAATATAGTCACGTATCCATCAACAAAATGAATATTGCCTATCACAAAATTGATTTGGCATTGAAAGATCTATTTGATCAAGGTGTAATTGATTTTCAAATTTATTCGTATTTGGAAAATAACTCGCCTAAAATACCTTCAATATTTGGTATTCCCAAGGTACACAAGGAGGTGGAAGACCCCCCTTTCAGACCAGTTGTTGCATCAGAAGGTTCCAAAACAGCTTCTGTGGCAAACTTTCTTGACTGGAAACATAAGGATATATGGGGGGGGGGGTTGTCCCTACATCCTTAAGGACTCTTGGGATTTTCTTGCCAGAATACAGCGTGAATATTGCGTAGATGGCCTTATATTTTTATGCATTGACATTGTGGATTTATTTTCTGTCATTCCACATGATACAGGATTGATGTGGTTGGAAGAAGCTTTGAGACTGAGGTCAAATACTTCGGAAAATGACACCATTCTCTGTTTGGAATTAGCAGAGTTAGTCCTCAGAAACAATTTTTTATTTTTTGAGGGGGAATTTTACCGGCAAGAACAGGGAGTGGCCATGGGGACCAGTTGTGCTCCCACTTATGCAGATATTATTTTATCTGTTTGGGAACACAAATTTGTACAAACATGTCCTTATTCACAACATTGGAATCTATATACTAGATACCTTGATGATATCTATATTTTTTGGACAGGGGACATGGCAACATTAGAAGAATTTATGAATTATTTATCTGGAATTGCTACCTTCCTGCAGTTCACACATCAAGTAACATCAGAAAGATTTAATTATTTGGATGTGACAATATATAACACAGGTAATGGGTTCAAGTCAGTAGTCTATAGAAAACCAACATTCTCTAAAACATATATTAGTTACAGTAGTGCACATCCCTCATTCCAGAAAAAGAGTATTATCAAGGGGCAGTATGTCCGTGTGAGCTGCATGACATCTTTGGATTATGATTTCCAGAATGAATGTGTAGTATTAGAAAAAATGTTCAGGGATAGAGGCTTTCCAAAAGATCTTATTAATAATATACAAACAGAACTAATACAAGGGAGAATTGATAAGTACAAACCAGTTTTGGGTACAGGTCCACTTACCCCTGTGTAAGGTACAATACAAAAAAAAAAAAAAAAACTCAAGAAGACTTTGGTAAAGCCTTTGTGATGAATTTTAGTGGGACTGCCTACCAGGTAAAATCTATTCTAGAAAGGGAGTGGAAGAAATTTTCCGAATTTATGGATTTAGAGGTATTTAAGAATAAACATCTAAAAGTAGTTTTCAGGAAAGGACAGAATATCAAAAATTTATTAGAGTATGCAGCCAATTCACATATTTTTACACACAAAAGGAGGGGGACTTTTAAATACGGAGCCTGTAACCAATGTAAGTATATATTACAAGGGGAAGAAGTATATATACAGGCAAGACATAAGACCCTATACAATAAAAATTACTCTAACTGTAATTCACAGGGATTAGTTTATTTAGTTACATGCGGATTCTGTGATGCCTTTTATGTAGGTAAAGCTGAAAGGCACCTAAAACGCAGAATATACAAACATCTCAATGATGTGAGAAAGAAGAACAGTACTAATGCCCTGTACAAACATATATTGGAATGTAGTAACGCTCAATTTTTCTTTTCATTCATTGAAATGGTCCCTAGAGAAATAAGAGGGAGTCCCTGGGAGACCAAATTGGAGTTCAGGGAAACCTTTTGGCAGATAACCCTGGAGGCCAATAGAACCCCAGGGCTAAATTATTTTATTTCCATTTTACCTCTTTTGAAGCTTAGATCAGCTAAATTATAGATGTGGCCTTTTACTACAATTCTGATATAAGTGGTACATATTTTTATTTTTATACTATTTGGTATATCAATTGTCATGCTATATATTATATTTATTTATTTACTATTTTTTATAACAAATTATATTTTATAGTACATATTTGATACAACTGTACATATTCTACTTATAATCCAATAGTTGTTGTGGTTATTTATATATTTTGTACATAACATTCAATTCATTTTTTGGAATTTTAATAGTTATCAGTTGTATGTTTTTAAGGGGTTAATTAACCTTAATTAATTAATTAATTAAGGGGAAATGTATATAACGTGTGAATGTAGATGAGTTTAACATTATGTCTGAAGAAGTCTGACGGATACTTGGATGAAAACGCCCTGTTCAAATTCAGCATTAATATACTTTGATTAAAATTTGGTTCTACGCGCAGCTCTTCTATTGTCCAGTTTTTGGTTACTTAATGTATTTATCTTTATGTTTTTTCAGAAGATCGGTAGTCGGATAGCTTAACGAAGCCATATCAAAATTTGAGGACTGAGAGCAAAAATATCTAGCTACAATAAGGTCCCGACGATGTAGAGTTCTGGCGTTGAACAAAGCACAAAAGCGACAGTGAGGGACATCGTGGTCTGGGTCTAAACAGGTGATGCAGTAATAATGGAAGTCTCAGTGTGGTATTTGCTTTCCACAGATGAGAGAATTGTTAACTTTTTCTGACATCGGTTAGAGCAAGAAAAAAGGATCCCCAATGGAGTACTTAGCTTTAGAAGACTTCAACTTCCATTTGGAAATGAAAATTTAGGTAGCAGCCAACCGGCACTCATGCGAACTGCGTCTGCTTCAGGCTCCTTGGTAAGAAAGACTGATGTAATGTCGTTGGCTGCCTGATTTTATACCACTGACGACCTGATGTCAGTCCTGGAGTGACATCAACCGACGCAGAAATACTAAGCCTCTGGTATTCAGGCCGACTGAGGGCTACCCCTGGCAGGATAATCCAAATGTGATGACTACAACAGTGAAACACGAAGAACATCTACCTGTTTCACATTAATCTGACCTCTGGCCTTTGGGTCATTATATCCTGGTTGGAATCTGAAATAAATATATATACACATTGCAGATACTGTTTAATGTTAATATATTTTTGAGTCAGATGCTTCCAATCTGATGCAAATGAGAAGAGTAACACAATGGTTTATGTGTTCCACCCCATTTCAGCCCGAAGTGTAATGCAGTGAGCAAAGAATGATTTAAAAGTGGCAAATGCATTGTCCCCATTTTAATAGCTATGCTTAAATATTTAATTTTCAAAATGATTCAGAAGATTAACAACAAATATATTAAAATACAATTAACTTCTAGGACACACAATAGTATCTATATCTGAAACAAATACTTAACAAGTACAGAGGTCTAATACCAAGTTAAGTAAAAGGCTGAACCATGCAGTATTGAGAAACACCTGGTTTTAAAGCTTTCCAGAAGTAAATGTTTGATGATGTACTTTCTCCATAGACTGTTCAGCAAAGGCACTATGCAGTGATTACTTTTATCATGGAGGATACAATGATACTTAATATGCTGTAACTCCTTGAAGGACAGACAATGTCATTGTAAAAACACTTTAATGTCTTGTAAAAAAACAATTCTTGGTTTTGACCGATTCAGATTTTAGAGGTGTATATTAATAATGAAAAAAGAGGGGTAAAGATGCATTTATCAATAATACACTACAGCCAAATTATTTATCATGGAAACTAGTATTTTTGACATTTCAGCAAAAGAAGCAAAGCACTTTTAAGGGCACACATCTGAAAAACATGGTTCAGCCAGATGCAGCAGGCTGATAAATGTCAATGTGTATGATTCTTGTCGTATAATGCTTACTACAGCATAAGCAGTTCAAGAAAATAATGGCTTAATGTAGCATAATAGGAGAGTCCAATTACCATGCTATACTTGTTGAAAGTAAATCACAGGTCTGAGGTGTACAGTATTGTGTATGTGTGATTCAGAAATAAACACCATTATGCATTAAATATGCAGACAGCAGAGTTATCATAACCTCTGTATACCTACTTCAGTATATTAGACCTGACAGTATGCTTGAATTGTGGGAAAGGATACTGCAGAAAATGGCAGTAATCTGATGTTGAAGTGCTCAGAAGAACAACTGGCTTCCTCTCTGCAAAGCAATGTCACCATAAGAATACACGCTGACCATGGAGTAGGAGAGTGGCTACTCATAAGCTGGGGGTTACACCACCTTTGTAATCTCCTTAGCAATATTATGACAGCAGTTAGTCACAACAGTGTATGGCTTCCAAGATGAATAATCAACAGTTGCTGTGGTATATCAAAGCAGAATGGGCACTTGAATTCTGTCATAGTACAGCTTCTTTCAAAGGGCAAACATGCATTATTGTCTGAGAATACTTGTGCAAGTGAGGACTCATCTTTCTCCAGCTAAAAGTAAAGGAAACTAACCAATAATCATCAATAAATAAAGACTGTACCCCAGCTTTAACTCTTCATCAGACAACATCTAGTACACTGAAATTAACTTTTAAAATAAACAATGACCAGTCAACAGTCAGTATTGAACTCTCCTCCTTCTTAGGGCAGGCTTAAGAGGAATAACCCCATTCATACCAGGGGTTCTATCTGCTCTTAATTCAATAATCCATTTGGCTTCATTGTACTCTGTTAGATAGTTATATTTCCACCATTCTTAGTTAATTTAACTACCTGCAACACCATAAAATCAAATTTATGGTTAGTATTCAGTTTAACATGTTGATATAAGGCATTGTGAATATTCTTCAGCTGTATAGCTGACATATGTTTTAGTATCCTGTCCTTCAACTTACAATTTGTTTTTGCTACATAGAATGAATAACATTCTTTACACTGAGCCAGCTATATAACATCACTAGGTTGACAATCAGTATATTGCAGCAATGAGTAATTTTTACCCATAACTGGATGAACAAACAAATTGTCCCCTGTAATATACTTGCAAGCCCTGCCATGTCTGCATGGAAAGGTACCCTGATGGCAAGATCATGTTTTCTTTACCACACATTGTTCATCGCATAAATAAATCTTTAAGATTCTTATTACACTTAAAACTAAAGAGGGGTTGGTTAGTAACCATTTTTTCAATTTCTCCTCTGTTAATAAAATCTTCCAATTTTGTCTTATTATGTCACATACCCTGCTATGTTACTGCTATATCTGAAGTTCACACATAGTTTGTCCCCACTGGATGAATGTTTCTGCTCCCTCTTACTATCTATAACTCCAGTGTCAGAGAACCATGGTTGAGCCTTGGACGATCTATTTTAGTTACTTATATCCAATGCACATTGAATAACCTTTCCCAGGTAAAGGGGTTCTTAAGTTCTTCACTTCTTTATAGAAATGTTCTTACTTTGGAAAGTAGATATTTCTTTTAGTGCATTATTTCTGAGAAAGTTGTATCATATCTAAAAACTGTAATGTAGGAAGTGCTGTTCTGAATACCTGTATAGGTGTTGTTACTGACAAGTATACAGTCTCATGAGCCTAGGTAGTAAGTAAATCGGATCGAATGTGTGTACCCATTTCACTGGTAGGTCTATGCACATATGCCAGTGGTGCAGTAGGTGATAGATTTAGACAGGCAGTTACTTATGTTGACAGAATGATGCCTCTTCACATTCTAAATAGGGTATCACTAATATACCTGTATATGCTAGGCAGTGGACGTATTACACCATGCAGATGCTTTTCAGTGAGCACCTTTTTTAACAGCACATAACAGCATATTAACCTTTAGATATCACACTACTCTGGTGTCACTCACATTTTTATTTCCTGTTGTAATTGTTTTTTGAATTAAGTATTTCATCATAATGCTCTGTTATATAACTCATACATCGATTTAAAGTTATTTCTATTTCTTTCTTCTCTTCCTTTGTCATTAACTTTTCTATAAAAAAAGTTATTATGCTTGTTATATTATTTTTCTTCCTTTATTTTACTATTATGTAGAGCAGCTGGCACAGTAGTTCTAATGACTAGGCCTGGTTCCACTGTCCCTCAAGTAACCCAGCCATCCCCTTAGTCTGCCTTTGAACCAGCTGAGGCTGCCTCCACAGTAGCTGAAACCAGGGAGAGTGATGCGCTAGGAGTGCTGTTGTTTCCATTGATGGCTGTGTTACAGCTGAGCAGCTTGTAATCCACAGGATGGTGACATAGGTAATGGGGGAGTTGGTGAACTGGCAGATGGATGCCTCCACTGGCTACCTGGAATGGTTCCTCTTGCAACTAGCAGAGTTATGTCCTTGCCTGGTCCTACCAGAAACATCTCAATCAAGATCCAGTGGGGAGGTGCACAGGGTGCTGTTTCACCTCACCCTGGCAATGACATGGTCAGGGGAGAAAGGGAGACTCAGTCTATTAGCACAACCCTGTAAGTCTGGTCTTTGACAAACAAATATTACCCTTGCCTCCCCCACCCTACCACATTCTCCGTTCCTTTCTTCTGTCATCTGCTTTCCTTTGTTCGCTTTCCCCTGTTTTCCTTCTATCTTATACTCCCATTTCCATTCCTGGTTCTTGTCTAAAATACATTTAAGCAGTGCAGTGGCACCTTTAAAGCAGCATGTTACTTTTCTCATCTTCTGCCTTATTAGCATGTGCACATGCTGAGATGCACAGACTCTCTACGTCCAGCAGTTCAACTCATCTGGTTCAATGCAGCTTTAATTTCCTCACTGCAAGTCCTGCCCTGGGATTGAGTGGGAGGAGTAAAATAACTGCACTTTGAGTTTCAGGTTTTCACTTTGTTAACTGATAATGAGCTCTGAGCCACAACATGCCTTCATGATGCAGAGGAAGGATAACCACCATGCTTGCCATGCTGGTCATGTTTCTGAATCCTAGGAACAATGTGCTAGCACAAAATATAGCATTTGTGAAGTCTGCATAGTGATGGCAGAGCTAGGAAGAAGTCTATAAACAGTAGATGTCCTGGAGCCAAGCTCTCCCCTACCCTAAGCAAAAGGCATAATGAACTATGTACAATGAAGCTTTCACTTTCCAGTTAAATGTAACTACATTTATCAACCAAATACAAAATTGAAACAACATATCATGTTTGCTTGGTTGTATACTGACAGTTTTGGTTTGTGCGCTCCCATTTTAAATTTTCTTTCCTTTTATTAATGTTGTAATTGAAGTGGAACATAATACAAAAGTGACAAAGAACAATACCACACTAAGAAGTTATGCTCAGCCTTGTGTTAACAGAATCAGTGACCTAACGAGTTACTGATATTCATCCCATGAAATGCTTCTAAAATATTTTCTGTTTGCTGTAAATAAACTAACTTTTTTTAGATAAATTATTTTAGGCACCACCTATATATATTTTATAATATGAAAATTTACTGTATGATACAAGGTTTTATTACCTGCTTTTACCAGCTTCTTTTGAATACCTGAAAAACAGAATTAAACAGATCAGTAAATATTTTTTAATACAAAGAAACAGGCTCAACAAGCTTGAGTACATGTCTAATTTATTCAAGGATTTTTATTCATACTAAAATTAAAGAAACACTGAATTTAACGTACTCATAATTTCAACAAATAAATATAATTTTACATTTTGTTACATATCTGTTGCTGATTTTCTCTCTCTCTCTCTCTCTGTATATGGCAAAAGTAGCATTGCAATTAATCTTTAACTCAGCTACATACATAATTTGTAAGTTAATTTAAAGAGAGCACTAGAAATGAACTACTAATGAAAAATGTTTAAATGTAGTGCAGGATCTTTCACTTTATAATTCTTACTGGTGTGAGTATCACTAATCATAAAATATAAAAAATAAATAAATAACAATATGAATGCATATAAAACATTTTCTTGGTTTCTTAGTCTGTTTTACATTGTTATATACCTTCTGGAATTACCGTTCTATCCACAAGCGATAAAAACATGAAGGCATATCCTGAGTGTGTGTGTGTGTGTGTGTGTGTGTGTGTGTGTGTGTGTGTGTGTGTGTGTGTGTGTGTGTGTGTGTGTGTGAGAGAATGGGCTTGTTTGTGAATGAGTGGATGTGTGTGTGTGTTTGAATGTTCAGGGGTACCTTTTCTCACATGATGGATGGACCCTAGCGAGAACACCAGCACTGTCAGGTCTGACAGAGCAGTGTTCAGTTTAGAGATATGGTTATCAGCCTGTACTAAGTTATTTCTGTTTGACCTTAGTATGTCTCTAAATCAGAATTTCTCTATATTGTGCTAACTGTCCAGCTGTCTTTGCATAAGTGGAGAGAAATCCTCAAATTCTGCCCATGGATTTGATAGCATAATAAAATGTGACTGGCCCATCTATCTGCCTATTTATTTGCTTAATATAAAAGATAGAGATCCTGAAACATATTCCAAAATAATTTACCCTTCAGGTAATATGCTACTTAGAGCTTTCCTTATTCATTCAAACATTGGTAGTTCTAAAAGAAAACCTCCACAATTTCTCCTGCAGACTACTCACATAACCCAATACAGAGGTAAAAGGTTCATAGGCATTTAGTACACATGTGCCCACTTTCCCCAGAAAACCATCTGATTAAGTGACTTTAGTGTCACACAATAGGCAGTTGTAGACTGAGAGAATAAAAGCCTGAACTACAGGAAGCAGTGGTCTTAGTCCTCTGCACTAACTGTCAGAAAACCTAATGGGTAGCACTAATTTTGTGTCTGACTCCAAGAAACATTTCCCTGTCATGACCGTAAGGTTTGGTTTAACTATAAATCAGTGTCACACTACTTTTCAGTTGATCATCTACAGTATAGCCCACTGCGGGGAGTGGAGCCTGCTGCCATGGCGTGAGTAGCTATTCCCTGAGACTTCAATCTGCTTAGATGTTTAATAACCCTTTTTATACTTCCTTCTGGGCTTTTGGCTCGCTGTCATGGCAATTAAAAAATAATTAAGAAACCATCACATAACTACATTGAACAACCAGAGCAGTATGAAGCCAGAAGTGACTTCTCAGTTGCAGGATAATGTTACTGCTAAACTGGACACTTAACTGAATTGGTGGTGAAAGTTTTGCAAGATACTGCTATCATTAACACTGAAAATGCTGCACAAACGATTGCCAAGGATCTTACCACCTCCAAAACAGTATTTCTGGAATTAGCAATCAATATGCAGGCTGATAAACTTGATGAAAGAGACAAGCTGCATATCCTTAGGGCAGCAGTAGAAAGGAAACCTTTTACATGAGTGGATGCTCAGTAAATCTGTTAAATTGGCCCTTAACTATATTCTTTTTCTGAAACTGGGGATGCACACTCGTATAGTGCAAGTAAGAATTAGAATACATATTTTTCCTATAGACCTTAGACTTGAAATGACCATTCACTGTTTTTTTCTAGCGTAACATCTAAGAAATGTACAGAATCTATGGAGATGGTATGTGTAAATTTAAAAAAAATCAGTTGTAATGTCTAGATATTTCAAAAATTCAACTAACTTAGCCTCCATCTCAATCCAACAAATACAGATATCATCTAAAAATCTAATGTATTTGGTCCAACAATGCCTATATTCAGATTGGAGAATATAAACTTTTTCCCACCAAGCCAAGACAATATTGGCGTAGGTGGGGACGCAATTCGCCCCTATCGCAACTCCTTTTATTTGGTGAAAAAATTCCCCACTGAAATATAGAAAGTTGTTTTTGAGAACCAAGTTCATAAGCCCCAAAATAATATATAAGTCATTATTAGGAATCTGGACATCCTCCTTCAAAAACAATTCCAACCATTCCAACCCCTTAGAAAGGGGGATAATGGAAAAAAGGTCCTTAATGTCAATAATGACAAAAAGGACCTGTTGATAATTCAATTCCAAATCAATTTTCCATAAAAATTCCAATGAATCCTTTAGTATTTGTTTTTTGTTCCACCCATGGGACCTAATCTTAATGTCTAAGTATTTTGCTAGAGTTGCAGTCTTGGATCCTTCTGCAGAAACAATCAGCCTCAGTGGGGGATCCAGGGGATCTTTATGTAATTTCGGGATACCAAAAATATTAGGTCTGTCATTACATAAATAGTGGTTGCTTATCAGCCCATCCATAAGAAAATCGTAAAGGGCCATGTCAATCTTTTGGTAAGTGATGTTAATTTAATTTTTGATACCCTCCTGTATTTGTCAATATCCCCCAGAAGGTTCATCATCTTACCCTCGTATATTACAGAACTCATGACCACAGCACCTCCACCTTTATCAGGCTTCATGATCCGTATACTATCATCAGCCCTTAATTGTTTTAGTAGGGTCCATTCATCCTTTTTTAAATGAAATACCTTCCTATTAGATTCCAGACTAGTAAATTTCCTAAATTCCTTCTCAATTGATACTTCCAAATTTCTCAACTGGGGATGGGCGGGGGGATTAAAAACACTTTTAGGCCTAGGTTCCTGTCCCTGAGATGTAGGTGTATTCACTTGCACCATAATATCCAAATTCATTTTACGTAAAAAAATCTTAAAATCCATAATAAACTTAGAAACATCACCTTTGGTTTGAGGAACAAATTTAAAACCTTTTCACAGCAAACTAAAATGTACAGGGGTGAGTTCATGTTCATAATAATTAAAAATGTGAAAATTCCCCAAGCAATTTTTGACTCCTTCACTTGTAATGTCATAACATGAAGGGTGACCATTAACATTTATCACCTCCCCATGTTTCAGTATCTCGCACTTCCCCCTCCTCCCCATGCTCTGCTTCGCTGCCACACTGTACCCCTGAAAGTACTGAGGGGCCTGCTGGTTCATGATTCTTTCTGACCTGCAAAATGGGAGATACTCTAAAGGGTCATGCAAGGAATGTTCAAAATCATTAGAGCCCCTTTTATTTTGCTGAGGAAGTACATTTTCTTTAACTACATACCCTTCATTAATGTCATAGCTACCAAATGATCTTTTTGGTTCAGGGTAACATGTCTTAGTCTTATGTTCATGTAGTTCCCTTTCCATTTTTTTAATCTTCCTTTTAATATTAGTACAGCATTTCTCATCCACCATATCAAAAACATCATAACATTTCTTTTTATCAGATTCCACTGTGAACATTAAGTTATTTGTTATATTGTTATTTAATGCATCAATTTCCCCACGCAGTTTACCAAGAAAAATCTAATTTTGCTTGACTGTAACCCTCACAATATCTAAACCACATTTGTTAAAAATTTCCAAGAGCTCATTGTAACAGTCAGACCCTTTACATATGTTATTAGGTTATTTTGAAACCCTGAGCACCTTGGGAACAATGTCCCTTCTAAGACATTCACATAAATCCTCGTCTATTTGTAGGGCTTTGTATTTAATAAGAAACTCCGATAGTTTAACTAGTGAATTTTTATAAGTGTCTCTCTGTCCAACATTTACCTCCACCAGTGCAGTGACATCAAAACTGTTGGACTGTTTCCTTTCCATCCAACCATTAAAATCATCGAACCTACCATCCCTTACTAAAACATTTACACCATTGTTACAGTCACCTGGTTGCTTGTGCAAGTTTGTACCTGCTGTGCCAACCTTGTTGGCTTTTATCTGGTTTATTTGTGGTGAATTTCCTTTTGTTATTTCATGGATCTGTGAATTAAAGGCATGGCAGCCTGGGAAGTATGCTGCTGTGTCTACTGACTCCAGTGAAGCCACGTGACAATGAGAAGACATGAGGTCTCCAGTAACAAGTAAAACCTCTGCCAAGAAACTGTTCCCATATAGTGACAAAGCTAATAATCACTTTTCCTCCTGACAGGCGGAGGACATCACTGAGGATATTATGAACCAGGGGTTTGTTTCAGAAGATAAAGAGCTTATCACAATTCAATTTCAAAACAGACTTCAGAGACAAAAGAGAGACAGAGTATTGAAAACATTATACAACAAAAGAAAGGAGGTATTAAAAGTGGGACTGTGAAAGATTCAAACATGAGGAGCTTGGGAGTCTCACTGTGATGTGCTACTTTCTGTGGTGCCACTGCTGCTTACAAGGCACTCATCTCACTGCACTAAGGTCCCCCTCACAGATACCACCACCCTATACCTCACTGGATGAGATACAACATTGGATACAGACTTTAAATTATATTTTTTAGTGGAGCTGTGTTTAACTGAATATAGTTATAGCTTAGAGTTACAATGGCTATTTGATGCACTATGAACGTGTGTGGTTTAAATTCACCTTATAAAAATAGGGCACTTTTAACCTGGAAAAATCTAACAAAGTCGATATTATTTTCTGTCAAGAATGTAAGGTCGCTATTAGACCTGGACATGTTTTAATTTTTTTTTTTATTTGAAAGGGACACATGCTTTTGAATCTAAATATGAGACTGAAACAATAGGTTTTACTCCAGATAAATACATCACTGTGCTGGACTTTGTTAGAGAAGAAAGGGAATAAAGAAGGTAGATGGATAATGGGAAGGCTTAATACACCACACTGGGAAATTATATTAGGGTCATTATATAATGGGAAGGCTTAATACACCACACTGGGAAATTATATTAAAGTCATTATATGGCCCAAACAAAGATTGTCCTGATTTCTTTGTGAGATACTTTAGTGAGCTTAACTCCTGGCACCACTAAACTCCAAAATAATTATAGCAAGGTATTTAATTAAACAATGAACTCTGTGACAGACAAGAATAAACCTCTGTCAGAATGTCATATAAAACCCCAGAAAGGACTGATAAATGCTTGGAACATTGTGAGTTTAGTTGATATATAAAGATTCTTTCACCAACAGGACTTTTGACTTTACTTATTCTTTCCCACAAGGGAAATCCTCTAGAAGAGTGAACCATTTGTTAGTATCTAAAGACATAGTCATGGATAGA
The DNA here is from genome assembly GCF_019279795.1 of Protopterus annectens. NCBI lineage: Eukaryota > Metazoa > Chordata > Ceratodontiformes > Protopteridae > Protopterus > Protopterus annectens. Next base: position 617,525,686 of record NC_056751.1, on the reverse strand, counting down.
TATTCATGATACCAGGATCATTCCAGACCTGCTTATGGACCACAAATCAGTCATGCTAGCCAAGGGCATCAAGAAATCTAAGAGCAAAGACAAACATTGGTGGCTAGATGTTTTGATTTTTCAGGTAAAAAGATTTGCTGGGTCATATCAGAGAAAAGTATGCAAGGCTATTTAAGATGTAGCCCACCTGGGAAATATGAGCCTTTAGTATGTTTGTACTCAGTTAAGCTGGAACTCAAAGGTTCACAGGTTCATAGGTGTTTACTAGGCTAATGACCACAAGGACCTTTTTAAGCCTAGCCATGCATCCCAAATCTCTGACAGGTTCTGGCAGTCTTGATAAGTGTAAGCAGGGGCTTGGGAGCTGACACATTTATAATCAGGGGCCTGGGAGATGAACCATTTACAAGCTGCCTGTGTCCATTAGAGACATAGGTGCCAAACCATTGACTTTGTAAATGGGCCAAAATGCAATTGCTAAATAAGTGGAATAAGGAAATCCATACCTTTGAAGACGATGTCCACTCAGCATGGCAAAAGTGTAAAGCTTGTAGGTTTAAAAAAAAAAGATAAGGTTCAAGCTTATATGGCTAAGCAAACAGCCTTAAATCTAATACTAATAAAGGAACATGCACAATTGTATTTAGATTATATGGCTTTTTGCAGCTGGACAGAAGAGAACAAACCCAGGAAACTATTATTATTATTATACAGGATTAAACAGCATCAAATGGCTGTAGCTATAGCAGGGATAATCTCCCAAAAGGTAAAGGGCACAGTAATGTCAGCTGAGGGTATAAACAGAGAAATTCATCAGTTATATCAACATCTTTATACTGAAGGAAGAACATAAGCCAGTCTCCAAGAGGCAATTTAAAAAGTTTTTGCAACAGCTTAGTATTCCCTAGGTGTCTGTTGAAGGTCAAACTGCTCACTCAGCCCCGAGTAAGGCATCAGAACTGGACAGTATTAATGGTGAACTTTATGAGGAGCTAGTGAACCAAATGGTCCCTGGTTTACTAGAGTTATATCAGCCTTTTCAAAAAGATAGAAAAATAATTCCTCACAGGCTTCAGTTATAACAGTCCTCTGTAAGACACACAGACCAGCAGGTGATGTAGCCTGCTGCTGCCCTATCTCATTATTAAACATTGATATTAAAATGTATGCAAAGATCATAGCTATCAGAATACACCCCATGGCTTCTGACTCTAGTATCTCCATCACAGAGTGGATCTGCAAAAGGAGGAAGAGGTGCGGATCATCTTTGCACTCTGCAGATCCTAATGTAATGGTTAAATAATGTACCTGAAAAAGCTATGGTTGTTATGGTTGATTTCACCAAGAACTTTGACTCTATAACATGACAATATCAATGGCATATTCTTGAAAGCACAGCATTTCCCCCAGAGTTTAACTTGGTCATCAAAGCTTTATATCACCAACCCCTTGCTAGTGTACTGGCTAATGGTATACTTTCCCAAACCTTTTCTACTGCAAAAGGGTATCAAACTAGGGTGTCCAATGTCCCCAGTATTTTTTTCAAGCAAGATAAGCAGATGTGTGAGTGGAAACTAATGAGTGAATATGTAAGATTTTATTTATTTGCAATTGACTGTTATTAATAAGTAATCCGAGCAAAGTTCCAAATATACCAGGGGAAACTTTACATATATTTTATGTAATTTCAGGATTGCATGTGGATGTAACTAAAACATACCTCTCAACTTCTTAATGCAATAAATCTAGACAAAGACAAAAATATGGACAATTTTTAAACATTTCTCTTATTAACTTAGAAAGTTGACAGGATAATGGGTTTAGCAATAGCATACATTTTCAGAAGGGATTAAAGGAAACTCAAATGTCTGTCATTATTTAGTGACTTCAAGTCTTCAATAATTTGCCAGTAAAGCACAAATTTTATGAGCAACAGACAAAAATAACAGGCAAAACGCTGGACATTTTATGAAAATCTGGACAGTTGAGAGGCATGTCTTATTGTATCCAGTGAATGAAGCAGCCTTAGGTTGGACGGAAATGGGCTTTCCCATCTCCCTCGTGTAGGCCAGCCAACATCCTAAATACTTGGAGACTTATCTGCATCCGGACCTACTGCAAGTGGTGGAAATCAGTGTAAAACCTCTATGGGTGAAACCACTCATCTGGGTTCATTCATGACATAAATTAAGATTGCTTCTGTTGTAGAGGAATGCAGCTGTGAAAATGCTTGCAGCATCTTTCTTGCTATACTTATTTCCATGCAGCTGTACCAAAGGAATATCTCATGTTTTAAAGAATAACAAGTTTCCTAAATCAATTTATTTGGAATGGAAGACACAGGTGTCTTTCAAAACAGATCACATATGCTCTGATATGCAACTCTGGAATCAGTATTCCACGCTGGGACAAATATGCCCAGGTCTTTTATTGCCTACGCTGTTTAATTTGTCTAGATTGGAGTTCTCTCTTTATTCCATTATAGACACTCTAGAGTTTAAACTGATCCATGCAATCTCTCCCTCAGCATTTAGCAAGTTGGTTCACTATAGCTCAGCCATATCAGATAGTTCCACCAAAAGATGTAAGGGGCTCTGCGGTTCCATTATGGGGTAATGCACATAGGTATATAGCTGATAATATGGCCTGATTTAAACATTGAGAACACAAGGGAATTATATGGTTTTGCAATTTAATGTCTCAAAAAGATGGGGTGTACACAACAGGGGATTTTCAGTTTAGTTGTTACATTTTCAGTTTTTAGCATCAAAATAGAGCTGGAGAAAGATGCATTCTTGAAATATCTTCAAGTAATAAGTAATAAGTAATAAGTAGGTCTCCATATTAACTTCTGATCAACAGCAGTACTACTGCAGCTGATAGAAGTGAGAAGGATGACATGAAAACAAAACCTTGCATTATACCCCTAGTATACAATATACCTTTTTACACAAGCTAATGAAGACACCATATATCTATGGAAAAAATGTTATTTTTGTACAATATGGATACTGGCCTCCATATGACAGTGTATGGAAAGGTTTATGCTTGCAAATAACCTTCTTTGTTTGTGGTTTCCACAATCCTATGCTAAACCATGAGTTCGGTGACTGTCAGTATATATCTGCACCGTAGGACAAATTAGATAAACTTCATACAGCTTGGTTGCAGATGTTGATCCACTGTACAAGGCATTTTTTTTATAGGAGTTATAATAGTTAGTAGCTCAAAAGTGTGTTACTCTCAAGTGTGTCATACAGCTTTCAAGCTTAGTGTGGACTTATATAGCACCTCAGTGTGGAAACCCCCACAGGAAGTTAATTGGTGATCCTTAATGCAATGGCAGTGTAAAAGGTGTCACTTACTTTCTCATCTGTACAACTCAGATTGTCCCTCCCAGGATAATATCCATAGTAACTATGATATAACTATACCTTCCCTCAATATACTTGTGAGCAATGGAGCAATATTCATGGTTTCCTAGAAAATGAGTGACGTGCAATAAGACTGTCTATTATTAGTTTATTAATGAGCCAGTCGTGGCTAACAATGTTCCCTTCTGATATTTGAAGCACAATTTGATGTGTTTTCTTACATTAGTGAGGCTTAACATGAGTTTATGGAATTTGAATATATTTTGCCCTGTTAATGTTGTTTGATGTGTTTTCTTACATTAGTGAAGCTTAACATGAGTTTATGGAATTTGAATATATTTTGCCCTGTTAATGTTGTTTGATGTGTTTTCTTACATTAGTGAGGCTTAACATGAGTTTATGGAATTTGAATATATTGTGTCTTGTTAATGTTGTTTGATGTGTTTTCTTACATTAGTGAGGCTTAACATGAGTTTATGGAATTTGAATATATTTTGCCCTGTTAATGTTGTTTGATGTGTTTTCTTACATTAGTGAGGCTTAACATGAGTTTATGGAATTTGAATATATTTTGCCCTGTTAATGTTGTTTCTCACTACTTTTCTGGATGTGTTGCTCTTGCTGCTGTTGTTGTACTTATGCTACATTATCTTTACGAATCTGCAAGCTAATGGATATGAGAATAATGTTGTTAAGTGTTTCTAAAAGACAAAAAATAAACAAAAAAAAGTTTGTATTGCTGAGAGCTCCACCTGTTTGTTGGCTATAGACCTGAAGGAATTACATAGGGAGTGCTCCTTTGTCTGCAGTCCTATTAACTGACATACACGGGGACCACTTTGCAATCTGATGCCATGTGTAGGCATCACTGACCGTAAGAGTGTGCATGCATGCATACCCAGCTCTAAACACCCCATCGATGTTCTCCATATAGAAAAGATTGCAAATGAAAAAGAAAACATACAGTGGCAACTATATGATATTACAACAACTGCAACGTGCTACCTGTTGCATCTCAATTATAGCTTTGGATGTATGGCAACATTTCCCTGTAATGTCTGCAATTCTATGGGTGATACACACACGGTACTGTGCTGCTATGGGTGATGCACAGATGGTACTGTGCTGTTGTATGGCTTTGCAATATAGATTCATAGGTAAATACTAGGTTAATTGCCTTATAAGGTCATGTTAAGCCTACACAATAACCTGGGATTAGAATCAAACCCCTTACTCTGTGTTTATGAGGTGAAGACTTTAACCACTATGCCACCCCCCCCCCCTCATCATTGGGAAAGTGATATACTAAGAATATGTAAGGCTACAACAATAATTGACTAGGTAAGCTCATTAACACTGAATATTTCAGAACTGTGTAACCCTCTCCTGGTGTAAAGTGGCATGTTCCAAGTGTTATTCTTGGTGTAGGTAACCCTGCAATTCTAGTATACTCTCATATCTCTGCATCAGTCTAGGGGCATGGTAGATTAAAGGAATTATTATAATTTAACACTGACTCATTCCTTTCAGAATGTGTCTGTCCCTCTATGTACTCAATAGATCATCCCTTTTTCTACCTCACACATGAATTGAACTGCCTTTTATAAATAAGCATGCCTGCTAATTCCTATAGTGTGTTTCCCTGTTCTAACTCTTCCTGTACACATTTTCGATCACCTACCACTCATTCTCTGAAATATCTGAATATATGCCCATTTCTATAATTGTATTCTCCTGCAGTTATAGATTTCTGATTTTTTTTGGATCCTGCAACTCTTGAGGTCCTGTAAAGTTTATTTCCTGCTATCATGATAATGATGATGATGATGACCATCATCAACCCCCTTTTTCCCATTTTCTACATAGGGTCGGGGTGTCATGTTAACTGTTGAAATCACTCTTAATTCAATGCCACACTCCTGACTATTGCAGATCTGTCACACAATTCATCCACCTCTTTGCTGGATGCCCTTGTTTCTTTTTACCTTCTTCCTGTCTTTCCCAAATCCTATTCACCAAATTATCTTTTGCTTTTCTGCAGATGTGCCTGAACCACTGTAATTGGTTTTCTTTGATCTTTTCTGCAATTGGAGCTACTTTGACTTCTGCTCTTATGTCCTCATTTCTTCATCTGTCCCACAGTGTGCATCTTACCACCCTCCTCCGGCACATTTCCATCACCTCTAGCTTCCTCATCTGCTCTGACTTTACTGCCGTGGTTTCTGTGGCATACAGTAGTACTGGTCGCACCACTGTGGTTTCTATACCATACAGTAGTACTGGTCCCACCACTGTTTGTACATCTTACTTTCATTCTTCTGTCATAGACTATACTTGACACTTTATGCCAGCTGGCTGAAGCCTCTCTGATTCTAGATTTGACCTCTTCATTCTGACTTCCCTTCTCCTCAGCCACCCCTCTCAGATACTTAAGCTGTTAACCTGTTCCACTGTCTTCTCTTCTATCTCAGTTTTCATCTTCTTATGATTTTCCCAATTTTCTGCCATTACCACTGTCTTACCTGTACTTAGTTTCAACCTATGTGCCTTCATTTCACTCCAATTCCCTTTCCTATGCTGAAGTTCTTGCTCAGAGTCTGCCCATGATGCCACATTGTCTGCATTACAGCAATTTTGTTGATCTGACCTACTCACTAATGTAATCCATCAGTAGTATGAACAGCAGTGGGCTCAGAGCTGAACCCTGATGCACACCCATTCCTACTGGGAACCCTTCTGTGAGACCAAACACTGTTCTTACTTGAGTCGTTGGATCTTTGTACATAGTCTGCACTAATTCTATCAATGTTTCTGGGACTTCAAACTACTGCAAGACTGCCCAAATTAACTTTCTTGGGACTTTGTCATGTGCCTTCTCCAAGTATAGGCATGGCTCTGGCTTCTTCTTAACTATCTGTCTCACTGTAAACAATGGGTCAGCTGTGCTGCATCCTGATCTGAATCTGTACTACTCATATCCCATCTTACTTTCCACTACTCTGCATATCTGCTTATCAGTCACCCTCTCCAGAATTTTCATGCAGTATGACAGGAGTTTAATACCTCTGTACTGCCCACAGATGAAGATGTCCCCTTTCTTCTTGCAAACTGGCATGAGCATGCTTATTCTCCAGTCATCTGGGATACGCCTTTCTTTCCACACTGTTATGAATACCCTCTGGAGCCATTTCTCACCTGTCTCACCCAGGCTCCCAACATCTTAATCATATCTGCTGTGACTTTATCTGAGCCCACTGCTTTCCCTGAGTTCCTTCTCCTTAAAGCTGCTCTTACTTCTTCTAGGGCATGCTTCTCTTCTTCAATCATCCTTGGCTGTTTCTGCAGCAGTACAGCTTCTGTGGGATTTTCTTCATAGATTCATACATTGTTACTATGCTAACAACAGGCATTTATAAGCTACCTCTGTCTATAAGGGACATGAGTGCCAGGCCTGGTGTAAATTTTCTATTCCCCATCCCCTTCTTCATTCAGAAGCTGCTGGAAATATTCCTTCCATCTGCCTTTGATATTATGTGGACTGGTGAGCAGATTGTTGCTGGCATCCTTTATGAAGGAAGGGTGTCTGACTATCTTCTTTATCTTTCTGTCTTTGTCTTGCAACCTGATATAGTTTCTTTGTGCCATGTACTGAGTCACTTTCCAGAAGCTGGAAGAGTGCCTCTGATGCCCTGTTCTTTGCTATTGTGATTCCTTTCTTAGCCTCTTTGTTAGCAAACCAGTATTCCTACTTAGCCTGGTCTGACTTTTCAATCTCCCACTTTTTCCTGCAGTCTTTCTTTCTTTGGTCGACTTCCTGGACTTTTGCATTCTACCACAGAGCTTCCTTATGTATCTTATTTCCATACTAGGCCCAGCCACATATTTGTTCTGTAGTCCTCACATATGCTATTTGGAGGAGCTGCAATACTTCCTCAGCTCCAACTATTTCCTCTCTTCCTTCTCTTGGTGTGCTACATCCTTGAGTAATTCTTTGAACTGTTGTCCTTACTCTCTAGTTAACTTCCAGGTCTTCAGCATAGTCCCTGTTAGAGCCTTCCAATTGTGGCAACCAGTGGTTTATTCTGTGAGATGGGGACTTTGCAATAACTGATTCTACCCTTTTGCTTACTGAGAGGAAGCCTACCTGAGTTGCATGTTGGCCAGTTTTGAATATGATCTTGTGACTGTCTCTCTTTCTCAACCATGTGTTGGCTACTATCAAGCTTGCCAGACAGAAGTCTAGAATATCTGAGTTCTCTTATCTTGAGGATTCTGCATGATGCCTAAAGCAAATGGTCTGTACAATTATTCCCTCCTACAAGGCAAAATGTAGAGTTTGTGCTGCTGCCCACAACTCCATTCATTGTTGTGTTTGAGAAGGAAACACCCAGTAAATTTATTTGGAGATGAGACGAACTCCACAGAGACACAGGAAAAACATGCAGACTCCAAACAGGCAGAGGCTTGTGGTCAGGATCGAATCTTGTACCTTGCACATGGGAAGCGAAGACCTTAACCATTATGGCAGCTGGTCTTAATCTCTATCTAAATATCCTGCTATCATGATCATGCATGTTAAATTTTGCAGCCTGTCTTCATATGGCTTCTGGTACAGATCATGCTCTGTTTTATTCCCCTTCCTATAAGTTTTTTTCTTTTACATGCCTTTAAAATGATAAGGTCTCCACAGCTAAGTAAGCACTCCAGATGAGGTCATACCAATTGCCTCGATGGATGGTTACTAATGTCCTAAGAACCGCAGTATTCTACCAGGTTTCTTTAGTAAAGTACTAACTTATGTTACATGGGATGACTATCCCATATAACATAAGTTAGTACTTATGTTATATGGGATGATTCTCTCCATTTTGTTTTCCTCACATGGCAGTTCTCCTCTAATTCTCTTCCTACAACATGGTCTTGGTTTCCAGGTGCATTGTTTTGCATGTAGGTAGAAGACATCAAGATGCTGATAGTTGCAATGGTGCCACTACTGAAGGCATGTACCAGTCTGTGATAGTGAAACAGGAACTGAGCCATAAGTCAAGCTTTCAATTTAATAGGTAGTGTCTATCATCATTTTCACCTATGGTCATACCCAAAAGGAAAGCTTAATGGTACAAGCTACAGAATGAGGTTTCTTTGCAGGCTGACTGTCTACATGACTTAGAAAGAAGCTTGACAATCTTGGAAGATTCTGGAGTACAGTTACTGCTCCTCTCTCTTAATAAGTGACAGCTAAGGTCATACAGACAAGTTCTGATGATGCATCCTGTCTACTGGGAGGATACCCCAAGGCAAATTCATCACTTTGGGGGATATTATTTCTCATCTTTTGTAATTATTGTTAGGCTACTAGATGATGAGACACTGCTGCTGGGGAAAGGGAAGTCTTCTCTGCTTGCTACAACCATGACCTAACCAGGACAAGCTGTCAATAATATGGATGGCTGATTTCAATCTGCAATACTCTGAACCATTCTTCCAGATTTGTTGAGTCACTTCTCAACCTTTTCACAAATGTTGATGTATCAACCCTGTTGTGTAACTTCGTATCAGTAGCACAAAGGTAATTCTCAACTTCCAGTATTTCTGTAACAAGCCTTTAAATGATTAGTCCTAGTACTAATACAGTGGTGACACATTGTTAACATCCTTTCTTCAAAATTAACCCCATTTAATATGAGTCATTTTGCCATATTTCACAGTCAGTTCTTCAGACGTGCTACCACCCTGGAGCACACACATAGTCACTGTTGTTTGTTCATTTGTTCATTACCCTATTGTACTGTTAACCTTCACTGTACTCACAGTTCAGTATGCTTTTATTCAGTGGACCATATCTAGTCATCAAGGTACTGTCAGGCAGTTCTTTTTGACATATTGTGCCTGGAATGCAATGTTTATGTGGCTACCACCAGATCAGGTAAAGGTCTACTGAAACTAACTATACACAGTGATTGGCTCAACAGGTCACACACCTGCCTTTGATATTGGAAGTTTATACGGGTATGAGGTCAATTTCCCCAACAGGTTTTTGGATTCATTTTCTGTACTGACACTGCAGTTCAGGACAAGTGGGCTAAAGGGTACAAGGAGAAAATATGCAACATACATAAGATCGATGTGTAGGGATAACAAAAAAGTGGGGCAAGGGTGGTGAGAAGGAAGACAGAATTATTATATTTCATAGGTTCATAGGTTCATACTAGGCTATATGCCCTAGGGCATTTATAAGCATAGCCAGAGTGTGTTTGGCTTTCGCCACCCATTTTAAATTAATTTTGCTATGCCCTTTTTTGAGGTTAGTATACTGTGCCTCTGTCTAACAGTGACACAGAAGTGATACCCGGGGTAAACCTATGATCTCCCATCCAGTCATCAAGATTCCTCTTGAAGAGGGTCAATGAGGGACTCTGCCTAACCTGGACTGGGATTTTATTCCAGAGTGAAGGGAGCCTCTGCATTATGAATCTGTCCCTCCAGCATGTCCTATTTATTTCAGTGCTGAGGTTCAAGTCTCTCGAGCGCGTAGCTCGATGGGATTTGGATTTTCTGAGGTGCAGCATGTCCATTAATTCCGGGTTGGACTTGGCTTTATACGTCAGGCACAGATCGCCTCTGAGCAGGCGGTATGCCACTGAGTAGAGCTGGAGTTTCTTTAGTCGAGCAGCATATGGCATCTGTTTGAGCCCTTTGATCCTCTTGGTGAGGTACTTTTGGGGCCTTTCCAGTTGCTGCAGGTGTCTGGTAAAGTACATTTCAAAAGGGGCATTGTACTCAATTATGGGCCTGATGAGGGATGAGTAAAGAGGCACGATGACCTCCCCTGATCTAGATGTGAATCCCTTCATGATTAGGTGGGCTATATAAAATGTTTTTCTAACCACTTTGGCCACGTGGTTGTCAAATGAGAGATTGCTATCAAGTTGGGTCCCCAGGTCCCTAATTTCTTCATCCGTACTTAATGGATTACCACCTATGTGGTAATTTGTGGGCGCTTTGTTTTTGCCAAAGGGGATGACTATACACTTTTTGGCGTTTAGCTTGAGGCCATGGCTCTGGCACCAGTTGTCTGTTTCTATTAGGCCCTTTTGGAGGATGCTTGTGTCGGCTGGAGAGTCGATTATGGCACACAGTTTGCAGTCATCTGCGAACTTGGTCAACCACAGTCCTTCCATCTTGGCCTGTACCTCCGAGAAATATATACTGAACAAGAGAGGTCCCAGGACTGAGCCTTGTGGGACACCACTTGTAACTGGTTTGGAGTCTGACATGGCACCAGCAATTCTAACCATGTGGGTTCTGTCTTTGAGCCAGTTTGCAACCCATCTAGTGACATAGGGGTTTATATTTAAGCTGGTGAGCTTATCTATAATGCCGGAGTGGGGTATTGTATCGAAGGCTTTTGCGAGGTCCAGTTAGGCTGTGTGGACCACCTTCCCCTCGTCAATGGCCTTGGTGACTGTTTCAAAGAAATTGACCAGGTTTAAGAGGCAGGATCTGCCCTTAACAAAGCCAAACTGGGTAGGATCCATTGTCTGTAGGTCCCCAATATCTTTATTTATGAGGTCCATGATGATCCTATTCATAACTTTGCAGACCAAGCTAGTCAGACTTATGGGGTGATAGTTTCTAGGATCTGTTGAGGCACCACCTTTGTGGAGAGGGACCACTGTTGCTGTACGCCACTTTTTGGGTACATATCCTGTAGTAAGGCTGAGATTGAAGAGTAGTTTTATGTTTGGGTTTAGCTCTTCTTGGAGTTCATGTAGGACGCAGCCCGGGACACCATCTGGTCCCATTGATGCTGTGTTTTTTGCTTTGGAGAGGGCGGCTCTTACCTGAGCATCTGAGATGTCAGGGGGGCAGCACACTGCTGGGATAGATATTTGCCCTTTTGGTGGGGGGGGGAGTTTGCACTGAACCTCTCAGCTAGGATATTGGCAATGTCTGTGGGTTCGGTGTACTTTTTGTCATTTTGGACTAATTCTGAGCATATCTGGGAATTCCCACCCAGGTTCCTGACATAACTAAAGCAAGACTTGTGATTATCCTTAGTGTCCTGTGCAATTTTTCTCTCTAAGCTGGTCTTAGATGATTTTATGATTGCCCGTAGTTTTTTGCTAGTACTGATCAGAGATGCCTTCCCTTTTTGGGATTTTTCTCTATCATGTAGTAGCTTCCTCCTTCTATTGTATAGTTTGTTTATGGCTGGGGTCCACCAGACAGGACGTCTGCCTTTGGAGGATTGGGTCTTGGTTTTATTTGGGATTGCATGATCCATGCATTCCTGAAGGTGTTCATAGAATGCATTTATAAAGGATTCTGCGGTCTGGGCCGTATTTTCCACAGGCCCGGGGGCTTTGAAGGATTCCACCTCGGTTTTGAGGAGTGTGAAATTTGCTTTAGAGAAGTTTTTCACTGTGGTTTTCTGGGCAGGGGGTGGGGTCGGGATGTGAATATCCAGTGAGATTAGTTTGTGGTCTGATCTTACCAGTGAGGGATACACTTCTGGTCTGGAGCATAGAGTCCCCATGTTGGTGATGATCAGGTCCAGTATGTTTTCCCCTCTTGTGGCAGTGGTAACAAGTTGTTCCATAGCATTTCAGTTTATAATTCTAGGAACCTTTGGGCTAGGGTGTTGGAGCTAGAGTAATGCTCCCAGTCTATATTTACGTAGTTGAAGTCGCCCAATATAATGGTGTTTGGAGAGACCTTCATATTTTCCAGTGTTCTCAGGAAGGCCAAGTGGGGTTCCTGGGTTTGGGAGGGTGGTCTGTAGAAGGCTATAAACTGGAAGGCAGTTTTACCCACTGTTAGTTGCACATGGATAGTCTCTTATGCTTCGTGCTGTGCCACCAACCTGGAGGTGTGGGTATCTTTGACGAATATTGATACTCCCCCTCCTTTTGTGGTTCGGTCCAAGTTTTGGGGCCGAAAAGCATGGTATGAGGTATAACCTGGTAGTGCTGGGGTGCTTTCGGGAGCCTTGAACCAGGTTTCTGTTACTGCACAGATATCGATGTTCTCCATGCTAAGGAGAGTTTCGAGTGTGTGCATCATACATGGTTTGCTTCATAGAAAAGTATCAGGAAGATTTATAGTAAGTAGATTCTAAGTGTGTTATTACGCAATTGAGATGTTGATAATGGCAAGCAGGGTGGAGAGATTAAGCAATGAAGTTCATATTTGTAAATTGTAATTCATATTTCATGTTAACATGTATACATATTTATGTTAATACTCTTTTAAATGTAAAGTTATGCTTTTTATTAAAGTTTACAAAATACGTAATAAAGAGCCTCTACTGTTTTTGATAAGTGGCATGGGATCCTTCACACCCATCTGAGACCATCAATTCAGGCAGATGGGACCCAAGTTTATCATCTCATCCAAGGGATGTATACATAACAGTTCAGCATCCCCTTACACTGCACTGCCATATCATTCATAGAAATCTAATCCAATTGCCTGGGAGTATGAATAGAACCCACAATCTTCTGATCTTCCAGTACCAGAGGCAAGTATGTTATCTCTTGAGTTCCTCATACTAATATATAATCATTGACCCAGTGCTGTAACATGACAAAATATGCAAAACCTGCTCATGATTCAGATATAAAATTCCTTTCTTATCTCGCAACTAACCCACTTTATACTTTCTTTTTGCTCATTATAACATCAACTACGTCTTTAACAAAATCAGCAACTCTCTAACCTGTTTATCCTTTACAAAATCATATCTTCATTTATCATCTCTTTTAATGAATTCATTATCCATATTGGTACAGTTCTTACAAATAATCTTATAATTTATGTTTCATAAGGCAACAAGCTACCAGATCTTTATCTCAATCCTTTCTTAACTTTTCCATATAATTTTATTATAGTTTCAACTATATTTTATCTTTAATCCCCCCCTTTAACCAAGCATTCAAAACTTTTAGAAACATATTTTTTTCTTTCCCTCATAAATCTTTATAAAATGAATATCCAGTCCCATCCTTAGCTGGCACACTATATTTATGAACTAACCTTAATAAGTCATTTGTTTCTTCTAAGGTTATGTCTGACCCTATTTCCCTTCTAACGTTATCACTGTCTTTATTTCCCAGAATCCTAAATGTGTAATTCCCTCTTTTTTTTTACAAATCTATAACATCTACTTATATGCCAAATCCATTAGGCAACTTTGCCTGTATGTTTTGCTACTATTTACACCACATAAACTCTTCATCAAATACTCTTCTTTCTTGACTGACTTATCTAACTATGGCATAATCTTCCACATCCCTGTTAAAAAAAGATTTGCTTCCTCAATAATATTTATTTTTTACTCTATTCCTTATGTATTTCACTCTTCTTCTAATAACAAAATACTTCTTGATCACTGATAATCTGTTCATATTTAAACTCATTTAATAATCTTCCTCCCATTTTCCTTTAGATCCTTATCTTTTATCAACTAATCTTTTTATATTTTTCATTAAAAGCCACCCCCATTCTGTCCAATCTTTGTGAAATTCTCATATGGTTTTGGGATTTATCCATAAGTCAGTTACATCAGCCATTCAAACACCCATTCTTGCCCAATCAAAAATCAATCTCTTCATGACACTTCTTACATTAATCCCATTCTTAATCCCAGTTTCCCATTTGAAAGATCAACAGAAACACAATCATTTAAAACTGGTTATGTGCTTTCATCTCTAAAAATGACTGTAAGATTTCTTCAGAGCAATTAAACTTGGATAAGACAATATTTAATTAGTCTATCAAGCATGACATTACACTTCAATCAAGCAATTATGTTAATCAAAATTATTGATATAGAAACAATGCATCCACTAAGTAATCCACTTCACATTAATTCATAGCACTCTTAATACTTATATTTTCATTTGACCTGGGAACAGCATTATCCTTTAATGTCACCTGCAACCCAATCCCTTTTATTCCAACACTACATCCAGATCCCCACTTCTTGAACCTAGAGTAACTCTGTCTATTAAACAATAAAAATGCTTCCATTATCTACAAACCTGGCTGTGTTTAAACAGTAGACAAAATTGTTCATATATTCATTGTGGCAGCTTCTGTGTGGTTTTACTCACATAGCAGCTGTCACAACCATTGAATCTGCTCACATAAATCATGTCCTGCATGTTTCAGTTAAAATTACCTTTTGCTTTGCAAACAGCATTTCTACAAGTAAAATTTAGTTTTGGCCCTAAATCTATAACCCTACAAAATTTACAGAAGCCCCATGGGAAAGTACCCTAAGTTATTTGGGATTCATATGGATTGATCTCTGTTTGTTGGTGTTCTAAAATATCTTTCAGTCGTAGAGCATGAAATGTAACAAAGATGGGTCTTTCACTGGCCCCAACTTCCCCATCAAAATTTTCCAATTGTTGCTCATTATTTGTTTAATCTCTCCAGATTCTGTACTTAACAAAAGACGTATAGTAGACATGCAATTTCCAGTGTTATTTTTCTCTCTTTATTATTATCAAAACCACGTCTAAAATCACATCCCTGCCTACCTCTTCCAACTATTCCCTAATATAATTCTTTTCTGTGAGCATGGTGATGAAAATACTTACTTCCTTGAAAATTCTTTCAACTATATAATTAGCCTTGACAAACACACAAATTGGCTTTTAACTACATCTGTTTTCACATGCAAAGGATAGCAATGTTTTAATTAAAACACATAATCTGTAACTATTAAATGTGATTTCTATATAAAATGATGAAAAAAGCATTCATTCTCCCCTTACACAAAGGCGGCGCCAACACAGACACTACAAACTTTCGACCCATAGCTATTCTCTCACCCCTCTCTAAAATACTGGAAAAATGCATCCATGCCTAACTCCTCAACCACCTGTTTGAAAATCAAATTCGGTCACCCACTCAGCATGGTTTCAGACCAGGGCACAGCACCACTACAGCCCTCATCTCCTTCATTGATACAGTTAACTGGGCATGGGATTCTGATAAAATAATCACTTCTCTTTTCCTCAACCTCTCTAAATCTTTTGATACTATTTCCCACACTATACTCCTCTCTAAACTATCTACCCTCCACATTTCCCCATCTACCCTACAATGGTCCAATAGCTACTTCTCCAATAGGCAGCAATCCACCAAATGGCAACAGTCTTACTCTCCCTTCCTCAATACATCCACAGGGGTACCCCAAGGCTCCATACTTGGTCCTGTCTTATTTAGCATCTTTATTAACAACTTTCACACCACTCTCCCACAATGCTCAGTAATCCAGTATGCTGATGACTCTACAATAATGTGCACTGCAAATTCCAGCTCTGAACTCCAGCAGATCACCCAGAATGCCCTCATCTCTACTGAATCTTGGATGCTTAACAATGATCTTGCCCTAAATCCAAAAAAAAAAAAAAAAAAAAACTAAACTAGTAATTTTTACCCCTAAGAAAACCACTCCCTAGATTAGAAATTCTTCAGTATACAAGCCTAAGACAATACCACTATAGAAATTGTCCCCCACACTAAATTACTAGGCATTATTATAGATGAAAACCTAAACTTTGACCTACACATAAACAGTAACATCAAAAAATACACCAAAAGCTCAGTATGCTGTAGAGGCACCAACACTTTCTTATCCTCTCTACTAGACAAACCCTTGCAACTACATTTTTATTACCCTCTCTCCTTTATGGTGCCCTTCTCCTCACTAATATCCAAAATTCTACAAAATCCAAAACTGACATGTTACAACAGAATAGCCAAATTTGCCACCAAGGCCAAATTCTCATCCCACCACTGTAACAATTCAGCTGGTTGGAACTCCCCCACCATCTCTCATTCACCTTGCTAACTACAGCACACAAAATAATCTACAGACCCACAGACTGTCCTGCTCTCTCAACTCTACTTGCCAAATACCAACCCAGCAGGCAACTAAGATCTGAAAATCATCTACTTCTAAAATTGAAAAGCCCACCTTACCGGCTGGTCAACTGCTCTACTCCTTCACCATCCCCAAACTATGGAACTCGCTTCCTGCTTCTATAAGAAACATGGGCAGCACCACCACCTTCAAACAAATACTGAAAAATCATCTCAACTCTTCCTGGCAATGTACCTCCTCTATAACCTAACCTCTTCCTTCTCATTATATTATAGATAAATTCCTATGCTTTTTACTACTAGTGACTGAAGATACTTTCTCCATATTTATTTATTTTTTTCTTTCATCACTTGTTGATACTGGTATAATAATGCTGATTAATTTATCTCCATTTTTACCACTCTGAATTCATCTGGCAACCAACTAAATTCCTGCTTTTATGTATATATTCTGTATATGTTACTGTAATCAAACCAACTAAATTGCTGACTTATGTATATATTCTTTATATATTACTGTAACCAATATGTGTAACACTGTTTCTACTTCTGTACCAATTAATGTTTAATTTTTTTTCTGCATCTATGTTCTTGTCGGAGCTTTTCTCCTTGGGCCTCCACCGAAAATGGACTCTTTTAGGCGCAGTGGACTTTCCCAGTAAACAAATGCAATAAACAAATAAATAAATATATCCTTACTTCAAATACTGTCTATACTGTCTATATTCAAGAAAACAGTAAATTACAAAATGTGATTTTTTATTCATCATATTCATACATTTTTCATATTCCATTTTTGAAACAGACCATATTAAAAATATGTCATTGATATCGTATATGAAAACCCAATAATGTCAGACCAAAACGTCATCTCAGAAAAGTTTCCTCCCATTGAGATAATACTAGATTTGCAAAGGCTGGCACCATTATGGCCCCATAAAGATTTTGTAACAAAAAAAGGAATAGTTCTTTTGTCAAGTTATGTCCACAAATGTACATATTGAAATTCTGTCTTTATTACTAATGTTGCACCTTTTGTCATAAACTTTGTTACAATTTCCACACCTTCTTGTTATGGAATGTAAGTATTAATACTCAAGACATTTACAGTTTCTAAGCTTAAATCAGCATTCTTTTTATGTAGCTGTATTAATTCTCAATGTACCAAAAATGCCAAGAGTATTTCAAAGAAAATTCAGTTGTTTACATTACATTGCTTAACTTGTGATCTATGTCCATTGCTAAAGGTTATGTTTTTGAACCTTTGGCAGATACAGCCGGTCTAAATGGTTGCTCTAGTATGTTTCCATGAACTTTGAGGATTCCAAAAAGCCTGTCTTCTATTTGTCAATCACAAGAAAACCATATAAGTCTATATCTTGCCGATCTGTTGACAATGTAAATTCATCATCTAAACACAGAGATGCGCTCTAGAAATGACATAAGATGCAACTTTCATGTAATTATTCTCATTTGCCAACTGAGACATTCCCGAATAATAATTTCTATGACCCCCTCCCCTCAGTAGCTGTGAGTTTGTTTTATGTGTAGCTGTTACATATTGTAAAATTCTGCTGACTTGGTTTCTTGTGGAAGCTGCTAGAAAGACTGTGGAAACATTAGCCCTGTCCTTAGCAGTCATACCCCAGCATGTGCTGCTATGCGAATAAGTTAACTGCATTGCATATAACCAATACCATAACATTAAAATAGTTTGCCTCTCACTTTTGTAATCCATAATCCCCCTCTTTTATTTTATGTAGGAACCAGCTACAACATGTTATATACCTCAGGACAGCTTTGTAAATCATTAAATTCAGGGGGTCACTGACCTGGTTCCAGTATGTTGTTTTTAGTTAGAGACTTAACAGGGAGCTTTCTACTCCACTTGCCTGACTGTGCTCAGCTTCACTTCATTCCGATATCCTACTGCCTCATTCCCACTCACTACCTAATTTCCTTTATTCATGGTCTGATGAAGTGTTATATGAAAGCGCTTACCATTGATTGAATTATTCTCTACTACAACTCTGGTGGTCATATTTTCATTTTGGATTTATCATTTCCTTTATTCATGCCCAGCTCTACTTCCACCTTCATACATCCACTAAAAGTGCACTTGTAATTTACTTCCCCATTCATAGATTGCCACAACTTCATTCCCTATTCCTACTACTACCCTCTTGTATCCCATTCCACCATTCAAAACATTCTGCCTTACTTGACCACTTTTTATACACTATACTGTTGTCCAAACGAGTAACCAAAGAAATACAACCGGCTTTCAAGAACTACACAAAACCAGAGTCGATACGAAACAAAATGTAGTACTGGTTGATTAAGTGAAGCAAGTACTTTTTTAATGAAGTAAAACGCTTTTCGTCGCTTTCATAAAGCAACTTCCTCAGACAATACACAAACTCAAAACGCTCTTTAAATAGTAAAAAGCGGTCACATGACTGTGTCAAGCCGGTAACATTGTTTTGTTACAAAGATACACTTTAATACATTTAAATCTGGTATAATTTGTGTGATTAAGTCATGAGTTAGAAACTAAATATAAGACTATTCAAAGAGTGTTTAACAACTGAAGTTAAAATCAAAACAAAGACAAACATTTTTAAAAAAATATTTTTAAAAATTTTTTTTAAATTTTTAAAATATATTGAACATACGTATGTATGTATCCATGTTCCTAGTACTTATACATCTTAAAATTATACTCTTTAGTTGATCTAAATGCACCTAACTTCTGTGTCAAATGACATAAAAGTGTGTTGTTGTTATGTTCGTTTATCTTCGGTCTAAACTTTTTAATTTTAACAAATATGTTATGTTGCAATGATTGTTTAGACCAGGGGGTACAAAGGCATTAGTTCTAATCTGCCATGATAGCTCTCTGTTGTCAAGTAATAGACTATAAGGACCTCGTCTAATGTTAGATTGAATAAAGTCAATTGCTGTAAATGTAAATTTATGTCCTGGATATTTCAAAAGGTGTCTAGCCAGAGCGTTCTCACTTTTTCCCGTGTTGATAGCGTAAAGAGTATAATTTTAAGATGTATAAGTACTAGGAGCATGGATACATACATACATATGTTCAATATATTTTAAAAATTTTTAAAAATTTTTAAAAAAAAATTTTTTTAAATGTTTGTCTTTGTTTTGATTTTAACTTCAGTTGTTAAACACTCTTTGAATAGTCTTATATTTAGTTTCTAACTCGTGGCTTAATCACACAAATTATACCAGATTTAAATGTATTAAAGTGTATCTTTGTAACAAAACAATGTTACTGGCTTGACACAGTCATTTAAAGAGCGTTTTGAGTTTGTGTATTGTCTGAGGAAGTTGCTTTATGAAAGCGACGAAAAGCGTTTTACTTCATTAAAAAAGTACTTGCTTCACTTAATCAACCAGTACTACGTTTTGTTTCGTATCGACTCTGGTTTTGTGTAGTTCTTGAAAGCCGGTTGTATTTCTTTGGATACACTATACTGTTATTTACTACTTAGTCCGTAGTATTCAAAGCCCATTCTTCTCATATACCAAAATATAACTGCACCAAATTTTCAAGCATACTTTAATTTACTTCAAGCAGAAACTCTCAATAGCTCAATAAAATGGTTTCAAAGTCATCATCCTACATTGTGTACACAGCATCATAACACCTTTCTAAACTTTTAAATAAGTGAAATCAAATGACATTTGAAATAAAACAAATAAACTAACCTGTAATCAACCTATCAGTCAGGACTATCATCCCTCCCCTTTACATTACTGAAACAAAGAGGCATGTACTTCATTAGGATGGAAAAACAAATGCAACCTAGTTACAAATGTAATTTATACAAAATAATATAATATCTATTCATGCTTTCTTTTCTTTTTCTTCTAACTCTCCTCACCCAATATCTCACCCCATGTAACAAATTATAGTACTATTAGCCTTACACTCCCATACAAGCCGTCAAGCTAACAACAGTTAGTATGATAATAAACACAGTTATTCTGATCTAACACCATTTACCTTTGTGTTATATCTATTTACAAGACAAATATCTAAAATTAAATAAACCAGATATATATACAAGCCTTATTACAGAAATATAAACTGCAGCAGAAATCTAAGCATAGACGTCTTCTAAACTCTGGTAACATTTTCACCCCAATCCTGAGTCTGCCTTACATAATACTGTCTTTAGCACATCTAATACATCTTTCTGGACCAACCCTACAATAATAAAATATGTCATATAAATGCTCATACTATGCAGATCAAAATAACAAACCTGTGTAGCTGGATATCTCTTTACACTTCTAAAATAATCACAATAAGAGAAACTTGCCTTGAATTACAGACAAAAGATGACTAAGAGAGAAGTGAAGTAGCCATTTTATACTCCAGAGCCATGCACCCCACACAAATACACAACACTAATGGTGTTGTAATAACAGTAGTTACACTTAAAATTAAATCTAAATGTATAACAATATTGTGTATACCTCCTAGTGCAAAACAAATCAGCTCCTGAAGACATATTATCGCAGATAACTACAAACATATTTCTTGAAGGAATAATCCTTGGTGACCTTAATACTGATTGGCCCAGGTGTACTCATAAAACTACTCACACTACTGTCAGTATCTATGTATTAACACAGCTAATACATATGATCACAATGACAGATAGTGAAAAAGAATGCATTTTGGACAGGGTACTAACAGACCTTGATAAAATGGGTCTCCATGTAGGAATTATGCCTGACAACATTAGCGATCAAAATATGTTTTATCATATGGAAACTTATCACATTACATAGATATCCAATGTAAAATTGTCAGATATACAATCAGGTACAGCAGGGAAGCATTCCTGTCTACACTTACACAATACCATCTGGGAAATATTAGAAACGCTTTCTTTAGAAGATGCAGTAACTCATTTCAACAAAACTTTCCATTCCATATCAACATTCCTATCACCTCAACACAGGAAAAGAATCAAATGAAATTCTGCACCATGGCGTATACACCAGTTATAAGAAAAGCTAAGGCATAACTAAAATAAAGTATGGAAAACTGGCACTTAGAAAACACAATAAACATCTGCAACAATACTGACACATATGAAACCTAATTAAAAATACAATTGTAAAAGCTAAGCAAATCTAATATATTAGTCTACAGAAAAACCACTGTAAAATGCCAAAACAGTTTTGGTCAACACTTAATAAATACACAAACTCAAAACGCTCTTTAAATGGTAAAAAGCGGTCACATGACTGTGTCAAGCCGGTAACATTGTTTTGTTACAAAGATACACTTTAATACATTTAAATCTGGTATAATTTGTGTGATTAAGTCATGAGTTAGAAACTAAGTATAAGACTATTCAAAGAGTGTTTAACAACTGAAGTTAAAATCAAAACAAAGACAAACATTTTTAAAAAAATATTTTTAAAAATTTTTTTAAATTTTTAAAATATATTGAACATACGTATGTATGTATCCATGTTCCTAGTACTTATACATCTTAAAATTATACTCTTTAGTTGATCTAAATGCACCTAACTTCTGTGTCAAATGACATAAAAGTGTGTTGTTGTTATGTTCGTTTATCTTCGGTCTAAACTTTTTAATTTTAACAAACATGTTATGTTGCAATGATCGTTTAGACCAGGTGGTACAAAGGAATTAGTTCTAATCTGCCATGATAGCTCTCTGTTGTCAAGTAATAGACTATAAGGACCTCGTCTAATGTTAGATTGAATAAAGTCAATTGCTGTAAACGTAAATTTATGTCCTGGATATTTCAAAAGGTGTCTAGCCAGAGCGTTCTCACTTTTTCCCGTGTTGATAGCGTAAAGAGTATAATTTTAAGATGTATAAGTACTAGGAGCATGGATACATACATACGTATGTTCAATATATTTTAAAAATTTTAAAAAATTTTTTAAAAATTTTTTTAAAAATGTTTGTCTTTGTTTTGATTTTAACTTCAGTTGTTAAACACTCTTTGAATAGTCTTATATTTAGTTTCTAACTCGTGGCTTAATCACACAAATTATTCCAGATTTAAATGTATTAAAGTGTATCTTTGTAACAAAACAATGTTACTGGCTTGACACAGTCATTTAAAGAGCGTTTTGAGTTTGTGTATTGTCTGAGGAAGTTGCTTTATGAAAGCGACGAAAAGCGTTTTACTTCATTAAAAAAGTACTTGCTTCACTTAATCAACCAGTACTACGTTTTGTTTCGTATCGACTCTGGTTTTGTGTAGTTCTTGAAAGCTGGTTGTATTTCTTTGGATACACTATACTGTTATTTACTACTTAGTCCGTAGTATTCAAAGCCCATTCTTCTCATATACCAAAATATAACTGCACCAAATTTTCAAGCATACTTTAATTTACTTCAAGCAGAAACCCTCAATAGCTCAATAAAATGGTTTCAAAGTCATCATCCTACATTATGTACACAGCATCATAACACCTTTCTAAACTTTTAAATAAGTGAAATCAAATGACTTTTGAAATAAAACAAATAAACTAACCTGTAATCAACCAATCAGTCAGGACTATCATCCTTCCCCTTTACATTACTGAAACAAAGAGGCATGTACTTCATTAGGATGGAAAAACAAATGCAACCTAGTTGCAAATGTAATTTATACAAAATAATATAATATCTATTCATGCTTTCTTTTCTTTTTCTTCTAACTCTCCTCACCCAATATCTCACCCCATGTAACAAATTATAGTACTATTAGCCTTACACTCCCATACAAGCCCTCAAGCTAACAACAGTTAGTATGATAATAAACACAGTTATTCTGATCTAACACCATTTACCTTTGTGTTATATCTATTTACAAGACAAATATCTAAAATTAAATAAACCAGATATATATACAAGCCTTATTACAGAAATATAAACTGCAGAAATCTAAGCATAGATGTCTTCTAAACTCTGGTAACATTTTCACCCCAATCCTGAGTCTGCCTTACATAATACTGTCTTTAGCACATCTAATACATCTTTCTGGACCAACCCTACAAGAATAAAATATGTCATATAAATGCTCATACTATGCAGATCAAAATAACAAACCTGTGTAGCTGGATATCTCTTTACACTTCTAAAATAATCACAATAAGAGAAACTTGCCTTAAATTACAGACAAAAGATGACTAAGAGAGAAGTGAAGTAGCCATTTTATACTCCAGAGCCATGCACCTCACACAAATACACAACACTAATGGTGTTGTAATAACAGTAGCTACACTTAAAATTAAATCTAAATGTATAACAATATTGTGTATACCTCCTAGTGCAAAACAAATCAGCTCCTGAAGACATATTATCGCAGATAACTACAAACATATTTCTTGAAGGAATAATCCTTGGTGACCTTAATACTGATTGGCCCAGGTGTACTCATAAAACTACTCACACTACTGTCAGTATCTATGTATTAACACAGCTAATACATATGATCACAATGACAGATAGTGAAAAAGAATGCATTTTGGACAGGGTACTAACAGACCTTGATAAAATGGGTCTCCATGTAGGAATTATGCCTGACAACATTAGCGATCAAAATATGTTTTATCATATGGAAACTTATCACATTACATAGATATCCAATGTAAAATTGTCAGATATACAATCAGGTACAGCAGGGAAGCATTCCTGTCTACACTTACACAATACCATCTGGGAAATATTAGAAACGCTTTCTTTAGAAGATGCAGTAACTCATTTCAACAAAACTTTCCATTCCATATCAACATTCCTATCACCTCAACACAGGAAAAGAATCAAATGAAATTCTGCACCATGGCGTATACACCAGTTATAAGAAAAGCTAAGGCATAACTAAAATAAAGTATGGAAAACTGGCACTTAGAAAACACAATAAACATCTGCAACAATACTGACACATATGAAACCTAATTAAAAATACAATTGTAAAAGCTAAGCAAATCTAATATATTAGTCTACAGAAAAACCACTGTAAAATGCCAAAACAGTTTTGGTCAACACTTAATAAACTTATATAGGGGTGGAGCCTGAATAGATAACTGAAAGCAGCAGTATTTCACAGCTCCATAAAACTAGTTAAATAAGACAGGAAAAATATTTTTTTTCTTCAAAGTATAAAATTTTATAGATAAAGGACTCATTTACATAATTAGAAACTTTGGCAAAGTTTTACAAATAATTTCCTGTCAAAAAGCTTGGAGATATATATTCACTTGTTAAAATGAGCAACTCAAGGAATTCTCACCAGGATGCTGCCTTAAAGAAGGAACAACAACAGATGGCATCTACCCTGCAGGAGTTATCTTTGAAGATGGATGATTTTAAAGCAAACCTAGAAAATCTTAAAACAAACAGTCAAAAACAGGCTGACAACCTCAAGGAAATGCTACAATAACACCAGACAAGGATGACAGGAATAGAGGGTTCTCTAAATGACTTAGAAAGCAGACTTAAGGAAGAGGAACCATAGAAAGAACTGCTTCTTAAAACACTTGGTTGGTTAATAAAGTCAATGACTTTGAAAATAGGGAGAGGAGAAATAACATCAGGATTTTCGGATTACCTGAAAGCACAGAAAGTGAGGATATTATTTCCTTTATATCAAGCTAGATCCCTGACTTTTTAAATTTAAAAGAAGGACTTTCCTTTGGCATTGAAAGAGCGCACAGAGCTCTTGGGAAACCTGCACTAACTCAAACTCTCCTCCTAGCTCAATAATTATCAAATTTCTTTCATACTTGGACAAGGAACTGATTTTAAGATCTGCTTGGAGGAAGGCACCTCTAAAATATAAACAGAGCCTGATAAGATTTGATAACGACTATTCATCTAGAATAAAGGAACAAAGGAAAGTGTGGTGAAGTTTTACAAATAATTTCCTGTCAAAAAGCTTGGAGATATATATTCACTTGTTAAAATGAGCAAAATGAAACAAAATAACATCAAGGCACAACTTGCATATCCTGCTAAGATAAGAATACTGTATGCCAACGAGATGAGGACTTTTATTGACTTAGAGGAATCCGCTTCATTTATTAAAACTAATAATGTGATTACTTTACCAGAAGATATGGATTGGATGTCACCTTCTCTTCAAGAGAACAAAAGAAACAAATGTCTGGACAGATGTCAAAAAGAAGAAGCAAAAGACTGATACTGTTACAGCCAAATCTCTCAAAGCATCTGCTATGATATGAATTGTTTAAACATTACTTTAAAGGACCAATTTTACTGCTTGGAATGTTAAAACAAAGGTAACTAACTATTGGAATCTTTATCAATATTTTTTGAAAATAGATGACACATGATAGTTTTCACATTACCTCAGGTATGTAAAACAGGGTACTTTTCTTTCACAGAACGGGAGTTATATAGCACATAAAATATTTATACTGTAAATCACCATACATAGTATATGTGTATTTCCTCTTAATTTTCTCTTTTCTTTTGCTCTTCTATCTTTTCTCATTATTTATTTTAACTGCATCTTGTCTCCCTTTCTAAATTCTCTCCTATTTACTATATTAATATAGTCTGTATATATATTTACTAACTCACTATCTATACATAGATAAATAATAGTCTAAAATAATCCAGTTTTAAGGTAGACTAACTGGAATAGTGAACTTAATTAATTGTTATTATAGCAATAACCCACGCCTGGGTGTGGGTAATGCTAAATTTACCCACGGTTGGCGTGGTTTTTACCAAACAAAGCCAACCGTGGGTAAATTTAGCATTACCCACACCAGAAGTGGGTTATTGCTATTATATGACATTATTTAAGAAAAGAAACTGTTACTTTTCTTAAATAATGGCATAGTATAATGCCTGTTTACTGCCCTTCCACAGATGTCTGGCATCCGCGGCAGTTCTGACGTGCTGGCCTGCGCAGTACATCAGAGTTGTGGGCAAACGGAGAAAGCAAGATCTCCGTTGCTTTAGTGTCTCGCTATGTTAAATGAGTTTAACAGCGAGACAGTTAAAATAAGCAACGGAGATGTCCGCTGCTTATTTTAAAACTGTCTCATATGTTAAACTCATTAACATAAAAGCAACGGAGATCTTGCTTTCTCCGCTTTTTTAAAACACTGTCTCGCTATGTCAAATGGGTTTAAGCCATCTCCGTTGCTTATTTTAAAACTGTCTCGCTATGTTAAACTCATTTAACATAGCGAACATAAAAAGCAACGGAGATCTTGCTTTCTCCGTTGCTTTTTAAAACACTGTCTCTATGTTAAATGGGTTTAACATGGCGAGATTTAAAATAAGCAACGGAGATCTCCGTTTATTTTAAAGCTGTCTCGCTATGTTAAACCCATTTAACATAGTGAGACAGTGTAAATCGAGTTATACTAATGGAAAAAGTCCCGACGGACCTTTTTCCATTAGTATAACTCGATTTACAACGGGCACGCTGGCCAATCAGCGTGCACGTTTTGGGGGGGGTCATGGTATAATACAATATTTATTAGCATAATGATAGTCACTGTTATGCTTATTGAGATTGGGGACATGTTTGTGATTAACTCTGAAATGTTCCATTCATGTACATATGTCTTTTGAATTATTTCCTTTTAGTATTAAATATATTAAAAAAAACAAAGAGGGAAAATGTACTGTTGGTTAAGAGAAGTGAAGCTTTCATCACATTCTATTTGTGTGGCCATAGCAACAGTAAATTGCTGCAATTTCTAAGGACACTGTGAACCTGTAAAGTGCATTTAGCCTCACAGATAACAAATAATAAGAAAAAGTAATGTTGTTTAGTTATTAAAATGAAAAACAATCTAAGCAATGTAAAATAAATGCTTAATAGGACTATTTGTAAATATTATAGCAATAACTCAGGTTGGGTAATGCTAATTTACGGGTTGGCTTTGTTTGGTCGAGGGCCCCAAGGGACCAAACAAAGCCAACCGGGTAAATTTAGCATTACCCACACCTAGAAGTGGGTTATTGCTATTATACCATGACATTATTTAAGAAAAGAAACTATTACTTTTCTTAAATAATGGCATAGTATAATGCCTGTTTACTGCCCTTCATAGATGTCTGGCATCAGTTCTGATGTACTGCTACCGCAGTACATCAGAGCTGTGGGCAACAACGGAGAAAGCAAGATCTCTGTTGCTTTTTTGAATGTCTCGCTATGTTAAATGAGTTTAACATAGCAAGACAGTTTTAAAATAAGCAACGGACATCTCTGTTGCTTTTAACTGTCTCATGTTAAACTCATTTAACATAGCAGACACTAAAAAGTAACGGAGATCTTGCTTTCCATTGCTTTTAAACACTGTTCGCTATGTTAAATGGGTTTAACATAGCGAGACAGCTTTAAATAAGCAACGGAGATCTCCGCTGCTTATTTTAAAGCTGTCTCGCCATGTTAAACCCATTTAACATAGCGACAGTGTTAAAATTAGTTATACTAATGGAAAAAGTCCGGGCGACGGACCTTTTTCCATTAGTATAACTCGATTTACAACGGGCACGCTGGCCAATCAGCGTACACGTTTTGGGGGGATCATGGTATAATTAAGCAATAATCCATGCCTGGGTGTGGGTAATGCTGGAATTACCCATGGTTGGTGTGGTTTGGTCATGAGGGGAAAGCCCGAGTGGCCAAACAAAGACAACCGTGGGTAAATCCAGCATTATCCACCAGAAGTGTTATTATTTATAGCAATAACCGCCTGGGTGTGGTAATGCTAATTACCCACGGTTGGCGTGGTTTGGTCCCGAGGGACCAAACAAAGCCAACCATGGGTAAATTTAGCATTACCCACACCCAGAAGTGGGTTATTGCTATTATACCATGACATTATTTAAGAAAAGAAACTATTACTTTTCTTAAATAATGGCATAATATAATGCCTGTTTACTGCCCTTCTGCAGATGTCTGGCATCGGCGCAGTTCTGATGTACCGCGCCACGCAGTACATCAGAGCTGTGGGCAAAGCAACGGAGAAAGCAAGATCTCCGTTTTTTTTCGCTATAAATGAGTTTAATATAGACAGTTTTAAAATAAGCAACGGACATCTCCGCTTGTTTTAAAACTGTCTCGCATGTTAAACTCATTTAACATAGTGAACACTAAAAAGCAACGGAGATCTTGCTTTCTTTAAACTTTTAAATGGGTTTAACATGAGACAGTTTAAAATAAGCAACAGAGATCTCCGTTGCTTATTTTAAAGTTGTCTCGCCATGTTAAACCCATTTAACATAGCAGACAGTGTTTAAAACAGTTATACTAATGGAAAAAGTCCAGGCCGGACCTTTTCCATTAGTATGACTCGATTACAACGCTGGCCAATCAGCGCACGCTTTGATCATGGTATAATATACAATAACATTATTTAAGAAAAAAAAATACTTTTAATACTTTTCTTAAATAATGGCATTGTATAATACCTCCTTGCTGCCCTTCCACAGCTGTCCAGTATTCTGCGGCAGTTCTGATATACTGTGAATGTGCATGGTTACGCAGTACATCAGAGCTGTGTGTGGAAGCAACGGAGAAAGGAAGATCTCCGTTGCTTTTTTAAAAAGGTGTCTCACTGTGTTAAAAGAGTTTAACATAGTGAGATATCTTAAAAAAAGCAACAGAGATCTTCCTTTCTCCATTGCTTTTTTAAAGTATCTCACTATGTTAAACTCATTTAACATAGCAAGATCACAGCAATGGAGCTCTTCCATTCTCTGTTGCTGTCCAACAACAAAAAAAAAAGACTTATACTAATTGAAAAAGTCTGGGTGACCAGACCTTTTTCCATTAGTATAAGTTTTATTTACAATGTACATGCTGATCAATCAGCGTGCAGGTTTTGGAATACTAATGGAGGGTTGTTGTATAATATAGCAATAACCCACGCCTGGGTGTGGGTAATGCTAAATTTACCCACGGTTGGCGTGGTTTGGTCCCGAGGGCGAAGCATCTCCGTTGCTTATTTTAAAACTGTCTCGCTATGTTAAACTCATTTAACATAGCGAACACAAAAAGCAACGGAGATCTTGCTTTCTCCGTTGCTTTTAAAACACTCGCTATGTTAAATGGGTTTAACATATGAGACAGTTTAAAATAAGCAACGGAGATCTCCGCTTATTTTAAAGCTGTCTCACTATGTTAAACCCATTTAACATAGTGAGACAGTAGTTTAAAAATATACTAATGGAAAAGTCCGGCGACGGACCTTTTCCATTAGTATAACTCGATTACAACACGCTGGCCAATCAGCGTGCACGTTTTGGGGGGATCATGGTATAATTTAGGGTTTATCCTCATAGGATTACATATTCCTGGAAACGCAACTGAAATGTTCCCAAGCTACATGTGCACTTAAATGTAGCTGCTTGACTAAAAAGTATTACTCAGTTTAACATGCTGATTCCACAAGCTGTCTGCACTGTAAACGTTAAATTTTATTTGATACTTGCAATTGACAGTCTCTAGAGCACATGAAAAGATACATATTACTTTCTGCAACATGTTATCTTTGCAGTTACCTCAAACTCTGTACAAACTCACTTGGCAGCTGATAGCTATTCATTTAAAATATCAGTTTAAATATTAAATGTGCCCTTGAAATGCTATTGACATTTTGACAAAATATAATTTGAACTGTAAAATGAATGACTTGAAAGAAGTGAAGTAATGCACAGATTTCAAAGACAGTTCTTGCCACTACAATATAAGTAAAAATGTATGTTCACAAGGAAGTATTGAAATGTTTTAGTCTTCCAGTTAAAATAGCTTACTGTCAACATTTTGCCATATCAAAAAGTTTGAAGAGCTAGGAAATTACTATTATTTGTCTTTATAATGATTATTAGACAGATGTTAGACTCTGCTTTGTTTAATGAATTGTGACACATTTATGAGGAAGAGTGGACTCAATTACTCACATTGGACTACACATTCTTGGAAGCTCAACTGAAATGTCCCCAAATTACTTGTGAACTTAAATGACACTGTCTGATTAATAAGCATAACTCACATTAACACCCTGAATAAGGGCGGTGCCTCCACAGACCCTGGAAATTACCGCCCCATTAGCTTGACAAGCCTTATCTGCAAAGCCATGGAGAGGATCATAATGGAACTCATAAATAAAGACATAGGGAACTTGCAGACTTTGGATCCAACCCAGTTTGGCTTTGTCAAAGGCAGATCCTGCCTCTTAAACTTGGTTGACTTTTTCGAGACAGTCACCAAGGCCATTGATGAGGGAAAGGCAGTCCATACAGCCTACCTCGACCTGGCAAAGGCCTTCGACACAATACCCCACTCAGGTATCATCGAAAAACTCATCAGCTTGAATGTAAACCCATACATCACAAGATGGGTTGCAAACTGGCTAAGCGACAGAACCCACAGGGTCAGAGTTGCTGGAGCCATGTCAGACTCAAAGCCTGTCACAAGTGGTGTCCCACAGGCTCAGTCCTGGGTCCTCTTGTTCGGCATCTACTTTTCTGAAGTACAAACAAACCCAGGGAGGTTAAGGCTGGCAAAGGTTGCGGATGATTGCAAACTGGGCGCCATAGTCGAAAACACATCTGACACAGATATCCTCCAGAAGGGCCTCACAGAAACGGATAACTGGTGCCAGAGCCATGGCCTGAAGTTAAACGCCAAAAATGCATAGTCATACCCTTGGAAAACAAGGTTACCCCTAGCTACCATATAGGTGACAATCCACTGAGCACAGAAAAGTCATCAGGATCTGGGGACCCAAGTTGACAGTAGTCTTCGTTTGACACTCATGTTGCTAAAGTAGTTAGGAAAACCTTCTATATCACCCACCTGATCATGAAGGGATTCACATCTAGATCAAGGGAGGTCATCGTCCCCTGTACTCATCACTCATTAGACCTATGATTGAGTACAATGCCGCTCGAATGTACCTTACCAGACACCTGATGCAGCTTGAAAGGCCCCAAAAGTTCCTCACCAAAAGGATAAAGGGTCTCAAAAATATGTCTTATGCTGCCCGACTGAAAGAACTCCAGCTTTATTCAGTCTCATACCGCTTGCTCAGAGGTGACCTGTGCCTGACATATAAGGCCATGTCAAACCCAGATTTGATGAATATGTTTCACCTCAAAAAATCTAGATCCCTCAGAACCACAAGGGCGGGAGACTTAAACCTTGACACGGTTATAAATAGAATGTGCTGGAGGGACAGATTCATCACCCAGAGACTCCCTATGCTGTGGAACAAAATCCCGGTACATGTGAGGCAGAGCACCTCGCTGGCCTTGTTCAAGAGGAATCCTGATCAATGGATGGGAGATCGCAGATATACCCCAGGGATTACTTCAGTGTCACTGCTTGACAGAGGCACAGAAAAATGATAGGCATAGTTTTTATTCAAGCTAAAGGGGTGGCGAAAGCCACATAACTATGGGCTAGGCTTATAAATGCCCTTGGGCAGATAGCCTAGTATGAACCTATGAACCTATGAACCTATGAACCTATGAATCTATAAGCTATCTGCTCTATATAAGCTACATTATATATGCCACTTGCATATGACAGTCTCTAGAGCACACTAACAAATACATATTATTTTTGCAACATGCTACATTTGTACTAACCATACATTTAAAACTAACTCAATTGGCAACTGACAAGTTATTTATTTGAAACATCAGTCTAAATATTAATTGTGCCCTTGAAATATTATTGCCGTTTTGACAAAACAAAACCTGAATTGAAAAGGGAATGATTTGCATAAGTGAAGTATTGTACAGATTTCAAAGACAGCTATTGACACTATGGTATAAGTAGAAATGTATACATGCAAAGAAAAATTGAAATGCTTTACACTTTTGGTTAAAATAGCTTATTCTTAACTTTTTGCTTTATCAGAAAATTTAAAAAGCTATGAAATTATTTCTAATTTATCTTTATAATATTTACTAAAGTGATGTTAGTCACTGACTTGTTTAATGGATTGTGAGTCATGTACAAGACGGACTACTGAATGTTATTTCTGTTTACCTATGTTTGCTGAATTTCTTTTATTAGTACTGATTTAAAACAAGGGAAAGAAAGGGAAGGAGAATATTTTTGGTCAAGGGAGGAGAGGCTTAAGAGTATTCTAACTGTCCAGAGAACTCTCTAAGATGCTCTAAACACTATTTGGTTGATACTTACCTAAGGTAAGACTTGATTACCATATGGGTACCTACACATTAATTCTAGACCTAATGTGATTACCCATTCTGGAAGCAGGAGGTGCCCTATGTAGGGTGGGAATTGTCAGGGTGATCATAGTTCATTCTTAGACTCTGCTTTGTAAATTTATAAATATGCAAAAGCACTGCACTCTAGAATGTAGGGTGCCTCTACTCAGAGTCAGGATACCACTGATAAGCCATGTCGCCTTATAAGTGTAAGTTGAAGTTGGTGAGCTAAAGAGAGGAAAAGTAAAGGAAGACAGTACACCTACAGTAAATTCATATTTCATTAGTAATCACTCATTGTCTCCTACAGAGTCCTTTTAGTCAAATTATTTTAGTAATAATCTATTTGTTGTTGGCTTATTTAGTGTATGCTCCTCTGTTGCATTTAATTTATTCGAAATGACATATCTGACATGTTTGGGATCTCTTAAGGGTAACTAAATATTGGATATTTTCTAAGTCAACATAATTGTTTACAGTACTAACATTCCATCTTGATATATAAAATACTGCAGAATTATAATAGAATAATATAGAATTTCATATCTCTTTTAAGAAAATTCTCCATATAATAATTTAACATATGGAGCTCAGTTGATATTGTTGTTTAAAAGTAATGAGTGATAATCCAATAGATCTATCTTTATCTATTGGATTAGGAATGACTTTCATTCCATGTTTAATGGAAAATTCATATTTACTTGTATTTGATACTTTAGCATTAATGTTTTATAGAAGTACTTTTTTAAAACCTGAACAGAATTTTCCCCTACTTGTATTTAAAGAAGAAAGAACATTGAATTATACTCCCAAGTTTATACACATAAAAATAACATTCAGTGTTATCAGAGAGTATTGTATAACTACTATAATCAAAATAAAAAAAGAAGCAAAATGTTTCTTCCAACAATAACTTGAAATGGATTTAACATTCTTATCATTAAATACTAATGGCTTAAATAATGCAAATAAAAGATCAAATTTACTAAAATATTTAAATTTAAGTAAGGTGCAAGTAGTATTTCTCCAGGAAATACATTTTAAGACTAATGATAGCTTTATTTGGAACCATAAGGACTATTACAGTCTTAGCTCAACCCTGCTATAGATCAAAGACAAAAAGAGCATCAGTTCTCTGGAAGAAAAACATAATTACTCCAAAAGTTATTTATAAATATAAAGACAAAGAAGATCTACTAGCGTTTGTTATACCCCGGGATTCATGAACGTTGCGCCAGGCGGATGCATAGCGTAGGCGTTACAACGCCAAATATGGCTGGCGAGCGATTCAGGTACGATCCAATCTCACATGCACTACCGGCGTGCACCGGATCTGCGCCGCCCCCGGCGTAGGTATGCTAAACACCCCATGTGTGGTGTTGCACCATGCAAATGAAGGCATATAGCGATCCACGGCGGCGCAGGCGTAGATAAGGGCACGGCAATGTAAACCAAAAAATAATTGGTTTACATTTACCCAAACATAACATAGGAGTAACGGAAGGCTGTCAACGTCAGGTATCACACTGTTGCCATATGCCAATGGCGAAAGACACAGAGAATGTCAATAGAAAACATGCACAACATGTAAATAATAACATAAATGGTATGTCCACAGAAACTCACAGCAGAACCCCAGGACATGTCCGCGAAAGGTGCTAAACAATGAAATAATATGACAATGTCATAAAACAGCAGTGTAATACACATCAGCTTCACAGCCACAATACACCATGGTATGCAAGGAAAGCCACATCCACGGTGCAAGGGTTGCCAAGGAGTCGGCAGTGTTCGCGCGTAACTATGAATTAGTAGTCAATGCCATGCAAATGAGGCAGATAATACTGAATCGCGAAACCCCGCCGCGTAAGGCTGTACCAAACGCGCAGCGGTAATACACCGAGGAGTGGCTCGAGGAATACATGTCATCTGCAGAGGGTGTGCCACAGTAGGAGGAAGCACATTGGAGCTCAGCAAACCTGGGCTGTACATTGCACAGCACAGCTGCAGGACCGGGCGTGTGGAAATAGTTGAGCTGAGAGCACACAATGCGTGCAGAGGTGCATGTGCACGAGGATGACTATGTTCCCTTAACCCAGTCATGTGACGCCGCCCGCAAACAACATCGGATACAGGAAGGTGATGTTGAGAATATGAGGAAATGCGAAGCAGTGTAATCGAGTAGTAATGAGCAATCAACAGTAATCAACCCACGAGGCCAATTGGCAGCAGCTGACAACTCTGTATGCAGAAACCTGCAAAACGGATAGGGAGGCAAATGAATGCAAAGAAAGTAGGGGAGGTATCAGATTACAAAGAGTGAAGACCTGACACAGCAGAGCCAAGTAGACAGGCAGCATAACGGCGGCGGCAGCACACAAAACGCACGATATGCCATGTCCCAGAAACTACACATGACAGGGCTCTGCAGGATGCATGCCAGGAAATAGTAGGTGCAACGTGCAGAAACAGTAAGGTAAGGTCGAAATCTAATCCAATGCAGGCAAGAGTGATGCAACACCAAAGGCAGCAGCGTTGCAGTGCCAACGGTAAAACACGGAAGATAATCCACAGATACGGCCGCACAGACACACCCTATGACATCACTGGGTGTACAGCACAACAGTATAAAGTGTGAATGTACACAATACACAGCCGTGTATTCCCAAACGCCGCACTCTAGGTGTAAACACACGGGGAACTTTTAAAATGTACATGTTGGGTGCCGCCGTGGCCGTGATCCATCAGCATGTGTTAGAGACAGACGGAGTTGTGGAGGAGGGTGCTGACAACTACCATAGGCCTCAGAGGAGAAGGAGAGTGTTCAGACCAAGGGTAACCTACCAGGGGCTACAAGACCTGGAGATAGTAGAGCATTACAGGGTGGATAGGGACACTTTACAGCAAATAGCGGAGCTGTGCCGGCCATGCCTGAGAACAAGAAACAACAGAGGGGAGCCCATCCCAGTGGACACAAAGGTATGTGTAAGCTTACGAATACTGGCCACAGGTACCTTTCAAAGGCCAACTGGGGATATAATGGGCATCTCACAGGCATCAGCATCCAGGGTACTACACCAGTTTCTGGATGCCATGTTACCACATGCCAATGAGCATATATACTTCCCAGATCTCAGGAGGAGTTGGCTAGCAATATGCGCCACTTCCACCGTGTGGCACAATACCCGGAGGTACTGGGTGCGATAGACTGTACGCACATACAAATCAAGTCACCACCTGGGGAGCAGGGTAGACGCTACATAAACCGCAAGGGATTCCCCTCCATCAATTGCCAGGTCGTGTGCAATGCGCAGGGCATTATCATGGATGTGTGTGCTGGCAGCCCTGTAAGTTACCATGACTCCCATATCTGGCATGTCTCACAGCAGTATCAGGTATTTGCCAGGGGGGACATCCCACAAGGCCACCTTGTGGGGGATGCTGGCTATGCACTGGAGCCGTGGATGATGACTCCCATCAGAAATGCACACACACATGCAAGAACGCCATAATGAGGCACACGCACAAACCAGAATAATCATAGAGCGTGTGTTTGGGATGCTGAAATCATGGTTCCGGTGCTTAGATACATCCGGTGGAGCCCTGCAGTACTCTCCAGGCACCCACATATTCATAGTATGTGCCATGCTACATAATATGATCCTGCGGAAGCAGCTGCTGCAGGGACATAATGGTGAAGGGCCACAAAGCCCACCACAATTGCCAAGGCCAGTACAGGCACAGAGGGTTCAGGACCATGAACACACTGTGCCAGCCCCAGTAGGCAGACGGAGGCATACCCAGTATGCCTATGCCCTGGCAAAGAGGGAACGTATAGCACATACTCTGACAGCGTAGGCCCCATGGACTGACACCTCCCTACCTGCACACACAGTGAAATGGACGGCACACAAACATGGCCACCTGTAAAGTGTACCGTATGGGTGGCCCCATGTGTGACTCCAACATAGGCAGCACCCAAACACTGCACACCCAACAGCCAGCAGAGCATGGAACGCCAACACCTGAACTGCAGACGGGTCCTACAGCAGACAGCGTTGCTGTATGCTGCCACGTTCGCCACAAGGTGTATACATATAGACATGTACATATGTGCATATACAGATATGGAGATAGATATAATTACACACATAGAAATATATGTACACATATACATATAAGTACAACAGGTAAGACAGGGAATCAGAGGGATGTAAGGTGACAGAGAAGTAACACGCGATATCTGTACATAGTAAACATAGTGAATGACAACCTGAGCATCCGGGAGGTTTAACAGAACAGGAAACCGCCTCCCATGGAAAGGTCAACATACAGAAATGCATAACCGCGAGTCGGGATGATCGCCAGGCCACAGTACAGTAACAGTACATGTGCGGGTAATACTATGATGATATGAGGGGGGAGGTAGACACTGCCGCCGGTGATGCGGGCCACGCAGGTACTGTGTGCAACCGTCCCTGTGACTGCCGCAGTATGTGTATGTGTGCGGTGAGGGTGCTGTGTGTTTCGCTGTGTGAGTGTAATGTGTGTGCCACTGTAAAATGTGTATGTTGGTGCCATGTGACAGGCGGAGTGGAACAACATGTGTAGGCAGACAGTATAGGAACCACAGGCGTATGTACACCAGTACTCCCAAAGTAGTACTGAGAGCCCCTCCCTGGCTAGGCGTGTGGCGACGTATAACGATGCAAA
This sequence comes from Protopterus annectens, assembly GCF_019279795.1. Classification (NCBI taxonomy): domain Eukaryota; kingdom Metazoa; phylum Chordata; order Ceratodontiformes; family Protopteridae; genus Protopterus; species Protopterus annectens. Next base: position 617,488,459 of record NC_056751.1, on the reverse strand, counting down.
GTGAAAATGTCCCAGAATGTACCACAGGAATATACCCAACATGAAATGGAAAGGACGTATGTACAAATCATTACCGTATGTATGACACCGATATGCTAATTGCAAAACGATACGTCGGCAAGGTTACACAGCAATAGGTATGTACCGCGGAAATACGCATGTGCTACCCCGGTACTGATTGTGGCCACGTATCAGCCCGTAAACACCGCTGTGTGTTCTACAAGTGTCAAACAAGCAATCGCCACATGAATAGGTGGCAACCAGTAGCAAACAGGCCGTCCCAAGTACAGGACCACAATGACTGTAAATATCCGGGACAGAATGACAAGGGATAGTCGTCACGTACAAACAACTGCAGATATACCACCGATGTGACGGAGGAATACATGCAGGAAGCACACACGCAGGCGATACCAACACCACATGACAACAACACAACCTACACTCCCAGAACAACAGACAAGTAACTGCCAACTCCCTAGGCAGGGATGGAGCACACAGACAAGCATACCGTGTATGTAGAGATGCAAGGCCCACAACCCGTATCCATCACCTACAACCTCCGATATTCCCCATCGCATATCAAAGGGATACAAGCCAATAGCAGCACAAACATACAGGCAGTCAATGACAGCTGCATAACCGCAATATCTCGTGGGAAACACTATCAACAGCGGATGCATACTTGCATCCATTGTTTAAAGGAATACAACAGCTATGTTACACATCCGAATGCAAAACACCATCAACAGACGCCGTCAGGACAGGGACACCCACATGTCGAACATAATACCATACCCAACACACACAATCCACAGCTAACACCACTGCGAAATGTACCTGACGCCACACATAGCGGCTGCAGTTACACATAACATAACACAATACAGACCATCTCCACGAAGGTAGGGCAAATAACCAATGCCCAGGTGAGGAATGCAACCATGCCCTAGTCACGACGCGTAATGTACGAATGGAGTAGATGCACAGGTGATATGCGCACAAGTACACACTGAGGAACAGCTATTGGTGTGCTGAACCCACATGTTGCAGGTAACGACGGATATAAGGATGACTCCCAGGATATTCAAACCGTATGCTCATACCAAACTACAACTCAAAAATGGATAGAGTGAGAAAACGTAACAGCGATACACGCAACGAAAATTGGAAGGAAACACAGACAAGGTATGTAGAACCCATGATATGTACGGGTGTGTAACGCATGATGTGTATGACGAAGCTGCACTGTATGTGAACGGTGTTTGTAAGTAAGGATACTTGTCTATAATGCAGAGCGTGGTGAAAGGTGGTTATGTAGTGCTATCCTGCTGAGCATACCAACGACTGTGGACACCGTGTGCACAGCAGTGGGACATCATGTACACAGCCGGGATAACACAAGGGCTGCCACAGGGGGGCATAACACAGAACAATGCCACACCACACGCTGATGCTGGCAGTGGATGTCCAACAAGGAAGTGCCATAGCAGGGGATAGGACATGTATGTATACTGTCACAGCACACATGTGTATGGGCATATACCGCCGATGTCATACGTAATGTGCGCACGACATGCATGTATGCCTTGCAGTAGGGGATACTATGTCAATTATGTGTAATGTAAAGCTGTCATGGTGGATATGACAGACATCATACACAGTATCACAGGCATATCATGCATAATGGAGTTATGGCCAATTGGTATGTACAATAACAGGATATGTATGGTGTGTAGATATGGGACAGAGTAGTAGCATAATAGCCATCCGAAATGGAAGGAACACCAAGTAACCATGGCCAAACGATCTGGGGGGGGGCCCCAAATTTAAAATTAATCCCCCCCCAAAAGGGGGGGGCCCCTCCCGGGGAAGGGGAAAACCCCTTTTTTAAAAAAAAAAAAACCCCCCCAAAAAAGGGGGAAAAAACCCCCCAAGGGGGAAAAAACCCCGGGTTGGGGGGGAAAATTTTAAAAAAAAACCCAATCCAAAAAAACCCCCCTTTTTTTGGGGAAAAAGGGGGGGTTTTTTTTTTTGGGGGTTTTTTGGGAACCCTTTGGGGGAAAGGGGGGAAAACCCCCAAAAAAAAAACCCCCAATTTCCCCCCCCCGGTCGGGGAACCGGGGGGGAAAAAAGGGGGGGGAAAAAACGGGGCCTTTTGGGGGGGGGGTTTTTTTGGGTTTTTCCCGGAAAACCCATTTCCCCCCCCCCAAGGGGGCCCCCCCCCGGGGTAACCCCCCCCGGGGGAAAAAAATCCCCCCGGGGGGGCCCCGGGTTTTCCCAAAGGAACCGGGGAAAAGGGGCCCCCCCCCCCTCCGGGGGGGGCGCCCCCCCCATTTTTCCCCCCCCCTTTTTGGGGGAAAAAAATTTTTTTTTTAAAATGGGGGGGGGCCCCCCAAAAAAGGGTTTTTCCCCGGGGGGGTTTTAAAAATTTTTTGGGGGGGGGAAAAAAAGGGGGGAAAAAAAAATTTTGGGGAAAAAATTTTGGGGGTTTTGGGGGGGTTGGGGCCCCGGGGGGGGGGGGAAAAAAAGGGTTTTGGGGGGCCCCCCTTTGGGTAACGGAAGGGGGGTTTAAAATTGAAAAAAGGGGTTTTTTTTTCCCTTTTTTTCCCGGGGGGGGCCCCCCCCCTTTGTTTAAAGGCACAAAACCCCAAAAAAGGGGGGTTTTTTGGGCCCCCCCAAAAAAGGGAAAGGGCTTTTGGGTTTTCCCCCGGGGGGGTTTAACCTCCCAAAGGGGGGGTTTTCCCCCCCGGGGGGGGGGCCCCCCGGGGGCCCCCCCCCCTGGGGTTTTTGGGGTTCCCAAGGCCCCCCGGGAAAAAAAAAACCCCGGGCCCTTTTGGGGGGTTTTTTTTGGTGGGGTTTGGGGGCCCCCCCCCGGGGGCCCCCCCTTTTTTTGTTTCCCGGCCCCGGTTTTTCCCCCCAAAAAATTTTTTTGGGGGGAAGGGGGAATGAAAAATTTTAAAAAACCCGGGGTGGGGGGGGAACCCCCGGGAAAATTTGAATTTTGGGGGGCCTCCCAAAAATTTTAAAAAAGGGGGGGGGGGGGTTTTTTTTTGGGGCCCCCCCCTTTTTTTAAAAGGGGCCCGGGGGTTTTTTGGGGGGTTTTTGGGGGGAAGGGGGGGTTTAAAAAAAATTTTGGTGCCAAAATTTTTGGGGGGGAAAAATTTGGGGCCCCTTTTTTTTTCCCCCCCGGGGGGAACACGCCCCCAAAAGGGGGGGGGGGGGGGTTTTTTTTGGCCCCGGGTTATTTTTTAAAAAAAAAAGGGGGGGGGGGGGGAAAAGGGAAAAAAATTTTTTATCCCTTTCCCCAAACCCCCCCCCCTTTTAAAAGGGTGCCCCGGGGGGGGGGGGGGGGAAAACCCCCCCCAAAAAGGGGGGGGGGAAAAAAAACCCCGGGGTTTGGGGGGGAAAAGGGGGAAATTTTACGGGGGCCCCCAAAGGGCCCAAATTTTTTTGGGGGGGCATTTTTTCCCCCTTCCCCAAAAGGCCCCCCCGGGGGGGGGGGGGGGGAAAAAACCCCCCAAAAACCAGGGGTTGGGGGGGGGAAATTTTTAAAAGGGGAATTTTTGGGGGAAAATTTTGGGGGGAAAGTTGGGGGGTTTTTGGTTTTTCCCTTTCCCAAATTTTTTTCCCCCCCTTGGGGGAAAAAAAGGAAAATGGGGGGTTTTAAAAAAAGGGGGAAACCACACGCCGGGCCCAAAGGGGGGTTTTTTGGGGTTTTAACCCCGGGGAACGAGGGGGGGGGGGGCCCCCCCCTTTTTAAAAAAAGGGGGGTTTTTGGAAATTTTTGGGGGGCCCCCCCCCCTTTTCGGGGAAAACCAAAAACCCTTGTTTTTAAACCTTCCCAAAACCCCGGGGGGGTTTTTTGGGGTTTTCCCCCCCGGTTTTTGGGGGTTTGGGGGGTTTTTTAAAAACCCCTTCCCGGGGAATTTTTGAAAAAAATTTTTTTTTGGGGGTTTTTTGGGGGGGGGGGAAAGGGGGGCCGGGGGGGGCCCCCCCAAAAAACCCGGCCCCCCCGGGGTTTAAAAAAAATTTTTTTTTTTTGGGGTTTTTTTTTTTTCCCCCCCCCGGGGGAAAAAAAGGGGGGGGTTTTTTTTTTTGGGGGGGGGGGTTTTTTCCCCCCCCTTTTTTGGGGGGCCCGTAAAAAAAAAAAAGGGGTGTACATTTGGGGGGTTTTTTCCCAATGTTTTAAAAAAAAAAACCCCCCGGGGGGGTTTCTTTTTTTTTGGGAAAAAAACCCAAAATTTGGGGGGGGGGGCCCCCCTTTTTTTCCCTTTGGGGGTTGGGGGGGGGTTTTGGGCTTAAAACCCCCCAGGAAGGCGGCCCCCGGGGTTTGGGGGGGGTTTTGGGGGGGGTTTTTCCCCCCCCCCCGGGGGGGGGAAACCCCCGGGGGCCCCCCCGGGGTGGGGCCTTCAAAAAAAAAAAAATTTTTTTTTTTTTTGGGGGCCCCCCCGGGGGGAATGCCGGTTGGGGGGGGCCCCGGGGGAAAAATTTTTGGGGAAAAACCCCCCGGGGGGGGGTTTTTTTTTGGGGGGGGGGGAAAGGGCAGTTTCCCTTTTTTTCCCCGGTTTTTTGGGGGGGCCCCCCGGGGTTTCCGGGGGCCCTTGGGGTCCCGGGGCCTTACCCCCTTTTGGGGGGGGGGGGCCCCCCTTTTAAAAGGGGGGAAACCAGGTATTTTTGGGGAAAAAAACCCCCCGCCCCCCCAAAAAAGGGGCCCTTTAACCGGGTGGAAATTTTTTTCCCCCGGGCGGGGGTTTTGGGGGCCCCCAAAATTTTTAAAATTTTTTTGGGGTTCCCAGGGGGGGGGCCCCCCCGGGGGGGGCCAAAAGGTTTTTTCGGCGGGGTTTGGGGGGTTTTTTTTGGGGGGGGAATTTTACCCCCCCTTTTAATTTGGGGGGGGGGGGGGGCCCCCCCCCCGGGCCCGGGGGGGGGGGGCCCCCCCCGGTTTTGGCCCTTGGGGGGAAACCCCCCCTTTTGGGGGGGTTTTGGGGTTTTGTTGGGGCCCTTTAAAAATTTTTTTTTTCCCCCCCCTTTTTTTTTTGGGTTTGGTTTTTTGGGTAAAAAAAAAAAAAACCCCCCCCGGGTTTCCCCCCAAAAAAGGGGGGCCCCCCCCCCCCTTTTTTTTTTTTTTTTGGGGGGGGTTTCCCCCGGGGGCCCCCATTTGGGGGCCCCCGGGATTTTAAAGGGGGCCCCCCTTTTCCCCCAAGAAAAGGGGGGGAAAAATTTTGGGGGGTTTGGGAAAAAACCCGGGAAACAAAATTTTGGGAAAAACCCTTTTATTAAAAAGGTTTTAAAAAATTTGGGGGGGTTTTTTTGGGGGGAAAAAAAAGGGGTTTTGGGGGCCCAAAAATAAACCCAAACAAAAAAAGGGGGTTTGGTTAAAACCCCGGGGGAAATTAACCCCCCAAACCCCGGGGGGGGTTTGGGAAAAAAACCCAAATGGCAAAAAAAGGGGGGGGGTTTTTTTCCCCCCCCGGGGGGCCCCCCCCCGGGGTCCCGCAGGGGGGGGGGGGCCCCCCCCCAAAAAATTTCCCCCCGGGGCCAGGTTCCTTTAAAAAAAGGTTGCGGGGGCCCCCCCTTTTTTCCCCCTTTTTTCCCCCAAAAAAAAAATTTTTTTTTGGGGGAAACCCCCGGGGGGGGGAGAAAAAAATTGGGGGGGGGGGGGTTTTTTTCCCCCTTTTTTAAAACCCCCCCCAAAAAAACCCCCCCTTTTCCGGGGCCCCCAAAAAGGGGAGGGAGGGGGTTTGCATTTTTCCCCCCCCCGGGGGGGAAATTTTAAAAAAATTTGTGGGGGAAAAATTTTAATTTGGGAAAAGGGAAAAAACCCCCCCGGGGTTTGGGGGGGTTTTTTGGGGGGGGGGGAAAAAAAAGGGGGCCCCTTTTAAAAACCCCCCCAAAAGGGGGGTTTTTTTTTAAAACATAAAAAAGGGGGGGGCCCCCCCCAAAAAAAAGGGGGGGAAAAGGGGGGGGGGGGGGGGGGCCCCCCCCCCCCCAAAAAATTTTTTCCAAAAAAAAAAACCCCCCTTTTTTCCCCAACCAAAAACCCCCAAAGGGGTTTGGGGGGTTGGGGTGAAAAACCCCCGGGGCTTTTTTTCCCCAAAACAGGTTTTTCCCCTTTTTTAAAAAGGGAGGGGGGGGGAAAGGGTTTGGGGGTAAAAAATTGGAAATGTCCGGGGTTTGGGGGGCCCCCCCTTTAAAAGGGGGGGGGCCCCGGACATTTCCACCCCCCCCCGGGGGGGTCCCGGGGGAACCGGGGGGAAAAACCGGGGGGTTTCCCCCGAAACCCCAAAAAAAAAAAATTTTTGCCAGGGGTTTTAAAAACCCATTTAATTTGTGGGCCCGGGATTGGGGGCCCCTGAAAAAAAAAACCCCCCCTGTGGGTTTTCCGGTTTTTAAAAAAAACCCCCCAAATTTTTCCTTTTTTTTGGGGCCCTTTGGGTCCCCCGGCCAGGGGTGGCGGGGGCCCTTGCCCCGGGGTTGTTTTTTTTTTTTGGGGGGGGGGGGGTTTTTGGGGAAAAGGGGGGGGGGCCCCGGGTGGGGGGGGTTTCCCGGGGCCCCCCCCCCCTTTTTTTTTAAACCCCAAACACCCCGGGGAAAGGGGAAAAGGGGGGCGGTTGGGGGGGCCCCACCCCAAAAGGGGCCCCCGGGCCACCCGGGGAAGGGGGGCCCCCAAAAAAGGCCCCGGGGGGGGCCCCCCCAAAAGGCCCAAAGGGGGGCCCCCTTTGCATTTTTGGGCCCGGGTTTTTAAATCCCCTTTTCCCCCCTTTTTTTTTGGGGGGGGAAGGGGTTTAAACCCAAAAAACCCCCAGGGGGGTTTTTTTTTTGGGGGGCCAAAAAAAAAAAAAAACCCCCCCCCGGGGCCCGGGGTTGGGGGCCCCCCCCCCAAAAAAAAAAATTTTTTTTCCCCCCCCTTTGGGGGCCAGGGAAAAACCCCCCCAAGCCAGGTTTAAAAAGGGCCCCCCCCCCCAAAAGGGAAAAATTTTAAAAAACCCCCCCCAAAAAACCCGGGGGGGGTTTTTTTTAAAAATTTTTTTTTTCCCAAATTTTTTAAATCCCCCCAAAAAACCCGGGGCCCCCCCCCCCCCCAATGCCCCCCCGGGGGGGCCCGGGAAAAACCCCCCCGGGGGGGCGGGTTCCAAAATTGAAAAGGGGTTGATTCATGGGGGCAAATTCCACCCCCCCCCTTTTTTTGTGGGGGGTTGGGTGTTTTCCCCCCCCCCAAAAAAAAACCCCAAACAAAACCCCTTGGTTTCCCCCCTTTTTTTTGGGGGTGCCCCCCAAGGACCCCCCCCTTTTTCCAGTTTTTTCCTTTAAAAAAAGGGAAATTTTTGGGGGCCCCCCCTTTGGGCCCCCCGGGGGGGGGGGTTTGGGGGGGGGCCCCCCCTTTTAAAAATTTTTTGGGAAACCCCCTTTTTTTTTTCCCCCCCCTTTTTTTTAAAAGGTTGTTTGGGGGGGAAAAAAGGGGGGGGTTTTAAAAAAAATTTTTTGGGGTTTTTGGGGGGGGCCCCCCCCCCCCTTGTGTGTGTGGGGGGGGGGTTTTTTTTTTTTCCCCCCCAAAAATTTTTCCCCCCCTTTTTTTCCCTTTTTCCCGGGGGGGGCCCCCGGAAACCCCTGGTTTGGGTTTTTGGGGTTTTTTTTCCATTGGTTTTTGGGGCCTTTTTTCCCCCCCCCCGGGGGGGTGTGTGTTTTTTCCCCCCCCCAATTTAAGTTTTTTTTAAAAACCCCCCCGGGGCTATTTTTTTTGGGGGGGGGCCCCCGGGGGGTTTTTTTGGCCCCCTTTTTTCCCGGGGGGTTTTTTTTTGGGGGGGGGGGGGGCCCCCCCCAAAAAAATTTTTTTTGGGGGGTTTTTTTTCCCCCGGGGGTTGGTTTTTTCCAAAACCCCCCCTTTTTTTTTTGGGGGGGGCCCCTTCCCCCCCCGGGGGGGGGGAAAGGGGGTTTTGGGGCCCCCTTTTTGGGGGTGGGGGGTGGGGGGTTTTTTCCCCCCCCCCCTTCTTTTTTTTTTTTTTTTAAGTGGTTTTTTTTTTTGGGGCCCTTTTCCCCCCTTTTTTTTTTTTCCCCCCCCGGGGGGCCCCTTTTCCCTTTTTTTTAAAAAAAAATTTTTTCCCGGGAAAGGGCCCCCCCGGGGGCCCCCCCCCCCCCTTTTTTTTTTTTATTTTTTTTTTTTTTTTTCGGGGGGGGTTTTTTTTTTTAGGGGGGGGGTTTTTTTTTTTTTTTTTTTTTCCCCCCCCTCCCAACCCCCCCCCCCCCCCCCCCCCCCCCTTTTTTCCCCCCAAAAAAAACCCCCCCCCCTTTTTTTCCCCCCCCGGGGGCCCCGGGGCCCCCCCGGGCGCGGGGGGGGGCCCCCCCCTTGGCCAAAAAAATTTTAAAGGTTTTGGGGTTTTTTAAAACCGGGGCCCCCTTTTTTTAAAGGGGATTTAGATGGACTATTAGGTGGAGGGTTGACCACACACCAGGGCTGACTGATGAAACACTGATGAAGCCTTTTTTAAAAGGGGGTTCCCCCCCAAAAATTTTTTAAAAATAAAAACACATTAGTCCACTCTTTCAGTTGTTTACCACTGTATTACATTGATATGATATACATATCTTCTTTTATATTTTAGATCTTTGATTGATGAGTATTAGGCATAGTACAATATCATATAATACATGTGTTAATAGGATGTTTTTTGGGGATGTTAATATATTTTGTGTAGTTAACATTGCGTCTTTCTTTATATGCTGTGGTTACATGTTCATTGTTTGCTGGGAAAATTCCCAAAGAAAGTGTAAGGGGATATTTAAAGCCTGGATGCTTTTATGTTATGTGTAAGTCTGACCAAACCCCACGGGTGAAAGCGCTTACATGTCTATGAAGGAACCTTTTATACCATTTGTGACCTGTCCTGGACAATGTCTTTTTGACTGTTTCATCTACCTATGTGTGTTTTGGATTGTGTGCCATAAGGTGCCAGCGGTTCTTTGATGTTGATTAGGTGTATTCCATGGTCAATTGTCATTAATCCTATTAATTCACTGAAGGATTTCTTTATAAGTGGGAAGCCATAGTTTAACCATCCTATGACCTTCCTAGCTGAAGGGTTTTTATTGTGCCATTGGTATGTGTTCCACAGGTCGCCCATTTGTTCCGGTATGGGCAGTGATCCCCATTTTTGGGGCTGGCAGATTGAGTGCTGTTGCGCCGGTATTCATGGCGGGCTGACTTTGTATGGGGGTGTCTACTGTAGTCCCTATCTGTATTTCCTTTTTATGCCTCACTGCAGCTGTGTGATTCCACCAGGTTTGCAGTTATGGGTGCCATCTTGGGGAAAACTTGTCCATCCATGGGAATTGCCTACTGGACACTGGTATAGGGCAGTACACATTTCACACCTGCATTTAGCATTATCCGTGGATGCTTTGCATTATTAGTGGGGAGTAAGGCATGTGCTACTCCCATCCCTCCCCGGGGGACAACGGATTATCTGCCAAACAACACCGAGCCCCATTTCTGCATACCCAGGATCCCAGGCTGCAACCCTCGGCGGTACCCCTTACACATCCTTCATTTTGCGGGGAAAGGGATGTGGGCCTTCTATGGACTCGACAATCTGGGGATTTCTGTTCATATGTCCTGCATTTCATGGACACTTGTCATCAACCTTGAACACGCTGGTGGTGCATATGTCTAGCTGTGCCGTAGTCACGGGTGTTAGTTTTTTGGGTCTCTCAAAACCCGCTGGTTGACATTGCCGGGGTAAATTTTGGGGTCCTACAATGGACACCAATGTGCATATGTAAAGTGTAGAACTTGTTGGACTGTGTCCATCTGGCCAGTGGGTTTGACTGCTGCTGTATGTTCCCCAATCGCGGATGTCTGTTTGACTACCCATATTATTTTAGTGCTAAAAACCGGTTTTCTAAACTGAACCCAAATGGTGTAAATCCAATGATGCAGGCTAACAAATGCTTTAAATAATCCTCAGATGTCCCATTAGGGAAAATTTGCCACTGTATTGTCAAAATAACACAACCAAAACATGTAGATCCTATTAATTCATTGAAGGATGTTCTTTATAAGTGGGAACCCCTAGTTTAAACATCCTATGACCTTCCTTTTACGTTGTTTGGGGTGCCATTAGTATGTGTTCCCGGTCGCCCATTTGTTCCCGTATGGGCGAGTGATCCCCATTTTTTTGCTGGCAGATTGAGTGCTTGCCCGGTAATTTGGTCTGACTTTTATTATGTTACTTGTCCCCTCTGTATTTCCTGTGTTATGCCTTACTGCAGCTGTGTAATTCCACCAGGTTTGCAGTTATGGGTGCCATCTTGGTCGTTTTTCCATCCATGGGGAAATTTCCTACTGGACACTGGTATGGGGGTTACTCATTTCACACCCGCATTTAGCATTCTCCGGTGGATGATTTGCATTATTAGTGGGGGGTAAGGCATGTGCTATACCCACATCCCTCTCACGGGCACAACGGATTATCTGCCAAAAAACACCCAGCCCCATTTCTGCATACCCAGGGTCCCATGGCTGCAACCCCCGAGGTACCCATTACACATCCTTCATGTTGCGGGACTGGGATGTGGGATTTTTGGATAAACTTTTTGGGGCTGTTTTTCCCATTTTTGGCCCCTTGGGTTTTAAAAATGCTTTTGTATGTTCCCCATCACGGTGTTTTGGTTTTTATCCATTTATTTTAGGGTTTAAATTTTTCCAAATGGGAAAACCAAAAGGTTTTAAATTAAAGTTGGCGGTTTGGCCCAAATGCTTTAAATTCAGAAGTCACAATAAAATTTTCCCCACTGGGTTTTCAAAAAAAACCCCAAAATTTTAATCCAAAATTCATTGAAGGTTTTTTAAAAAAATGGGAAAGCCATTTTTGTTTAAACCACCTAAATTGACCTTTTTTTAAGGTTTTTCTTTTGTTGGGGCCCCTTTGTTTAAATTTGTTCCCGGGGGGTCCCAAAACCCCCTTTGTTCCGCAGTATGGCAGGGGTGATGTTTTTGGGGCTGGCAGAAGAGTGCTGTTGGGACGGCCGGTTTTATGGGGGGGCCCGATCCCAGGATTTTTTGGTTTTCCCCTCGGGGGTAATTCCCCCATTTCATTTGGGGACTTTGGAGTTGGGGGGGATTTTATGGAATTGCCACTAACCCGGTTATATGTCCCATTTCAAAACTTTTCATTTTTCCTTTCCCGTGGTATTTTATTTTTGGTGGGGGTGGCTTTTTCACCCTTCCCCCGGCGGGACTGGTTAAATTTCCCAAAACCCAAATTTTTTGGGTCCCACAATCCCATGGTGGAATAGGGAAATTAAACCCTTGTTTGGGCTGGGGGTTTCCATCTTTGGCCCAATTGGGGTTTTGAATTTTCCCGCTTTATGGTTTCCCCAAAACCCCGGGGAAAGACTGTTTGACCCCCCTTTGTAGGCTATGGAAACCCTTTTTCCCAAATGGAAAACCCAAAAGGTTTTAAATTCCTTTTTGGCGGTTTGGCAATGGTTTTGAAACCCCGAGGCCCCCAAAGGGAAATTTTTTCCCCATTTATTGTCTAAAAAAACCAACCAAAAATGAACCCTTTAATTCCAAAATTTAAAGGTTGTTCTTTTAATAAAAAATTTTGGGAAAACCCCCTTTTTTTTAAACCACCCTTGACCTTTTTTTAAGGTTTTTCTTTTGTTGGTTTTTTTCCATTAAAATTTTTTGGGGTTCCAAACCGGTCGCCCATTTGTTCCGGGATGGGCGGTGATCCCCATTTTCTTGCTGGCAGATTGGGTGCTGTAAACCCGGGATTTTGCCGGGGCTGACTTTGTATGGGTTGTCCCCACTGTATTTTCCCTTTTTCCCTTTTCACAAATTTCCCCCGCTTTGCATTATGGGGGGATTTTTCTTTCCCTTAAATTTTGGTAGTAAGGGGTGTCTTTTCACCCAACATTTTCCCTTTTTTTTAAAAGGGGGGAACAAAAATCCCCCCCAAAACCCATTTCTGCCCAAAAAACCCCCCGGGGCCCCCTTTCTGCAACCCAAATTTCCCCCCACCCATTACACATCCTTCATGTGCGGGACTGGGATTTGGGCGCACTTCTATGGACTTGACTCTGGGGGTTTCTGTTTATATGTCCTGCATTTCATGGACACTTGTCATCAACCTTAAACACGCTGGTGGTGCATATGTCTAGCTGTGCCCTAGTCACGGGTGTTTACTTCCCTTTTGGTGCCCATCCCGCTGGTAGATTTCCTGGGGGCAATTTTGGGTCCTACAATGGACACCAATGTCATTGTAAAGTGTAGAACTTGTTGGACTGTGTCCATCTGGCCAGGGGGTTTTGACTGCCTTTTCCCCTGTTGACTTTTTTGTCCAAATTTTGTATGTTCCAAAAAGGTGCCCAATTTTTTCCTTTCAGGGTTGGGAACGGTTTTAACCCCAAAAATTTTGCCCCGATTGAAAAAAACCCCCGTGTCCCCTAAATTCATTTGGGGTTCCCTTTATGGGGAATGCCTATTTAATCCCCATCCCGTTTTTGTTTGCCTGATATGTGTTTTCCCCCAGGTCGCCCCGTTTATGGGGGTGCCATTTTTTGTTGGAAAGGGGGCTTTAGGGAAATTTCCCCCCCTGGGCCTTTTTTTTGGGGGCCCGTACACATTTCCCCACCTGCATTTGCATTATCCGGTGGATGCTTTGCATTATTTGTGGGGAGTAAGGCATGTGCTACAACCCTCCCCCCCACGGGCGGGGCAATGGATTATCTGCCAAACAACACAGAGCCCCATTTCTGCATACCCAGGATCCCATGGCTGCAACCCTCGAGGTACCCATTAAAATCCTTCATGTGGGGCTGGGATGTGGACCCTTCTATGGACTGGACTCTGGGGATTTCTGTTCCCTATGTCCTGCATTTCATGGACACTTGTCATCAACCTTAAACACGCTGGTGGGGCATATGTCTAGCTGTGCCCTAGTCCGCGGGTTCCCTTTTGGGGGGAAGATCAGCTGGGTGATACCTAGGATCAATTTTTGGGGGCCTACAATGGACACCAATGTGAAAATTTTAAAGTGTAGAACTTGTTGGACTTTTCCATCTGGCCAGGGGGTTTGACCCGCTGATTTCCCCCCTTTCGGTTTTGGTTTTTCCCCTTTTTATGTAATTTTTACGGGCCCCGGGTTTTCAGAACTGAAAAAAATTTTTATTCAAAAATTTGGGTTAGCAACCCCCCCTTTTAAATATTCCCCGGGTTTCCCAAAAGGAATTTTTTTTTATTGTCAAGGGTTTAAACCCCCCAAACCAAATTTTGGGGGGCCCCGGACTTTTGGGCACCCCTTTTAATTGTACTAAAAAAAATAACTGTAAATTTAATGAATTTTAATTTAAAAATGGAAAAGTTTTGTTATTTGGGGAAAAAAAGGGATTGGGATACCCCCAAACCCCCGGGGTGGGCCCGGTTTTCCAAACAAAGGCCCCTTTTTCAAACCCGGGTTTCCCCCTTCTAAAAACCCCCAGGTTTCTCCTTTTAGGGGGGCCCCTTCTTGGGCTGGAAAACACTTTCATATGCCCTTCTACCGCACCTTAAAAAGGGGGGCTTTTCATGGGTAGGGGTTTCCCCTTCCCTTGGAAGGGCTTTTGTACCCAATTTTGGGCCCAAGGACCCTGTTCATATTAAAGGTAGCTTTACTTTCCAAAAAAAGGCCCGTTTTGAGGTGCCCCTTGCTTTTGTTTGGAAATACCAAATTTTTAAAGACAAACCAGGGCAAAAAAAAAAGGGGTATTTTCAAACCAAAACCCCAGAAATCCCCTAAAAAAGGGCCCTTTAGCAAGTTAAAACCAACCCCTTAGAAACCAGACTTTTGGGGTTTTTGGGATTTCCCTTTGCTAAAATAACAATTGGGAATAATTTTAACAAAGGTTTGTTATTTCCCCACCTCCCCCCTTGGGGGTGCGGTTTCCAAATTTGGCCCCCGAAAACTTCTTTAAACCCCAAGGGGGGGTCTCCCAAACCCGTGGAAAAAACCCCCATGGGGGCCAATTGCCTTCTCCACAACCCCAATTTAGGATTAGGAACCCCTTACAACTGTTTTTCTTTGTACCTCCAAAACATTTAAATTGGGGACCCCAGGCCCCTAACCCCCCTTCAAAAAAGGGAGGGGCCTCCAACGAACCCCGGGAATTGGCCTTTTTTGTTTAAGCCCCAAAATGCAAATCATGGGAAATCCCAAAGGAATATAAAACCCAAGGGGGCTTGACGCAAACCCAACCGTTTGGGGTTTTTGGCAAAGGCCCCCGATATGCTTAAAAATTGGGGTTGAGGTTTTAGGGAAAATCACCAGGGCCAATTATGGCGGGGGGGTTCCCTCAAAAAACCCCCCCACCTCCCCCAAAGGCCTTAACCCCAAATTTCCCCCCCTTCCGGGGGGATTTTAAAAAATAAAACCCATGGGCCGGGTGGGGCCCGGGACTCCAGGAAAAGGGTTGCCAAAAAGGTTTGGGTGCACAACCCACCTGGTAATTAAATTGTGGCCCATGTAGCCCACCCGGGCGTGCCCCCTACCCCGGGTCCCTTCTTTCGCCATCTCAAACCAAAGGTAAAGGAATCAAGGGGTTTTGGGCTTTCAAAGTTTGCAAAAACCCAACTTGGGGGCCCAAGGGGGGGACATCTTTTAAAAAGGTTACCTTTTTTGGGAAAGGGTCACAGGATTGGGTAGGGGGCCCGGGACCTGGCAAAACCTTAAAAAAACCCGGAAAACATGTAAACCCTTGGAAGGGAACAAAGGGGTTAAAACCCCCGGTGCCAAAATGGCAAAATTGGGCACCCGAGGGGTTACCCGGGTCTGGGGCCCAGGGTTGCCGGGGCCCCCTTTTTTTCACCGTTGCTGGGGTTAGGTGACCTTTTAATTGCAACCCGGGTGCAAAGGGGCACATCTGACAAGGTATCCTTCCGAACCTCACCCAGATATGGAATTTGAGGGGGATTGGGCCCCTAAATTTCCCGGGAAATGCAAACAACCCCCGGGAAGGCCCCTGGTTCCCCCGCCCAAAAGGGGGTCCCCGGAAAGGGGGTTTTCCGGGACTGGGACCCTTTTCTCCCCTTTGTTTACAACCCTTGCTCAGTTGGTGACCTTCCTTTACATACAAGGGCCATTGTCGGGGGGCCCTTTTTTGACTATCCCCTTAAACCCAATTGGGGTTTCATTCCCTTTTTAGAACCCACAGGGCGGGGGGGGGAACCCCAAGGTTTATTAATGGAATGTGGTTTTTGGAGGGGACAGGGTTTCCCTTTACCCAACCCCCTCATTGCCCGTGGAAAAACAACCCCGTTAACCAAATTTTAGGCAGACCTTGGCCTTGGGGGGGGGGAAAAACCCTTTAAACCAAAAGGAAAGGGGAGGGGAGATTATACCCCCGGGAATTACTTCTTGGCAAAATCCCGACAGGGGGCAGAGTTTGGCCTTGTTAAAACTTTGGGCCTGGAAGGGGGGGTTTTTTTGGGGGCCAAAAAAACCAAAAATAACTATGGGCTAGGGTTATAGCTGCCCTTGGGCAGATAGCCTACTATGTACCTTGGGCCTATGAACCTATGTTCATAGTTTGTCCCATTCCCCTTGTCTATCCCCCATCCTCATTTATGTGTATATTTCTGTGGCACATGATTGAACTTTTATTACATGCAGGTATGCTGTGTACAGTGCACATTCCGGGTTTATTACAGTGTATCTGTGTACCTACCTCTGTGATACTGAGGACTACCCACATCCTTCGCAGCCCTGCATATGTCCATACTATCATTCTTGGCCTGTGGGGGTTGTTAGGGGAAGGTTACATGTCTCTGTTTGTGCGCGCATGGGGTCTTTGACCTGCCCTCCGTTGCTTCGTGGGATGGACGTTGGGGTTGGTGTGTGTTTGGGATGTGTTTCCACTGCCGGTACATCTGTGGGGGTGGGGTTGGCACATGTTCCTCTTTGCGGGGGCCCCATCCTGGACATTTGCTCATGCGTCAAACGGCCCCCATATGTCCTGTGCTATTCCACAATCATGTATGCCTTCCTGCATTACTACTGCGTGTTACTGACAGTTTGTATCTGGGACGCATGGCTTTTTTTATGTTGGCCTATTCCCATGCTATGACATACCCATTCATCCAGGCATATACATGTTATTTCATCCTTTGCTGGCGTGGGTGTTTGGCCATCCGCAATGCTATTCTCAACGTGTGATGTCCCACCTTCACCTTCTGTGCATGTGGCACCCTGTTGGGCCTGCTTTGGGGGGGATGTTCCCCTATGTGTTGTGTTTGACATGTCTGCATAGCTAATCATCAATCGGTGGCTGAACATACTGCCTTGTCCAGATGTGTACAGTTATGGGGGCCCCTGGGGGTAACCCCCATGGGGTTTTAAAAGGTCCATACCACATGCGGGATGTACACATTCTGCCACATTTACATGCAGCCATTTGGATATCTGTACCTGAGGTGGGATGTTAACATGTGGGGTACATATTTGCCCGTGGCACTGCCTGGACAATACTTCTTTACATTTCAAATATACCCGTTTGTGTAGGTGTGCCCTAGACTGCTGGCTGGGTTGGGTGCCGGTTCATGGGGGCGGGTTACATTAGGGGCTGTTGTGTATTACATTTGCATGCATGGGTTCTGCTTCTGGATATTTTGGGTTTTCATCCCCTATGTGTATGGGGACGTTGCTGGGTGTAGTACATGTTGCTATGCACATGTTTGTCTGTGTTTATATCTGGTTTTTCCCTTTTTGTTGTTATATCGACACGGCTACCCATGTGTACTCTCACTACTGCTGGTGACCATGCCCATGTGGCTAGTTCTTTTAGGTGGCGGCTGACGCGGGACACCTTCACTGGGTATGCCCACTGACAGTGCATTGCGTGGCGGATTACGATATCCTTTGTTCCTTGGACGGGTACATTTTGGACTTTTTGGGTTAATGTTTGGTTCTCCGTTTTTTGTGGACGGGTACTATGTTGATACCTGCGTCGTTTCATTATCCACGGACCCTTGCTGGGGCGGTTACTATTGCAGGGGCCTGTGGAAGTCAGCACTTTTTCTCCCCTGCCGGGGCCCCCCGGCGCATCCTACCGGCTCACTCCGTGCCCCCTGCACTGTCTGTGGTTTCCCCACTCATTACCTGCATATGGCACTGCTACCCCATTATACACTGCACTGCCAGGGGCCTTACACCGCCCTTGGGGGCCATGAATCCGGGATAATTTTAAAATTTTAAAAACAGAATATGGACCTTAGCTAATTTATATTGGTTCCAAGGAATTGGAGCAGGAATGTTTAAAAAACACCTAGATTTTAATTCCAACAATTATAAAGGAAATCATATGCTGGGAAGAGACTTTAATTGTATCTTAGAAGATTCTGAAACCACCATGAAGTCTTTTTGCATAGCAACTATTTCAAAATTCTTAAAAAGATGGATTGACTCATTTCATTCAACAGACACTTTTAAAGTAAAAGAAAATAAATCCTTATTATTTTGCCATAAAGACCATATATTTGGAACACAAACCAGAATAGACAAATTATTCGTAGTTCAAGATTTACAAACAAAACTCCACATTTTCTCAATAGTTCTATGCTACTTCTCAGATCACGACTCTCTGATAATGAAGCTCCAAATGGAGTTTAAACCTTTAATCCTATCAACTAGAATTCCATCATATATCATGAAAATTAAAGAATTCAGACCCTGGATGTTGTCAGAACTACAATTATTTCTTGAAATTAATAATACAACAGAAATCAGTCGAGTCATGGTGTGGGACTCATTAAAAGTGTATTTATTTGGTAAGACCCTTAGCTGGTACAAAAACAAAGTGAGAGAGTGGGAATCTGAATCATTAGACTTGCAAAGCAGAATCCTGACAGCAAAATCTAAAAATAAAATCAGAATTATCCAGAAGTCAAAAATGAAATAGAGGAATTAAATAAAAATATAATGAAATTCTAACACATAAAACTTGTCTAACCTTGGAAAAATTAACAATAAACTCATTAGCCACCTCCCCCAGATATCCACATAACTTATCTACAAGAACTAAAATACAATCTAAAGCAAATAACATTAGTAGTATATATCAAGAAAAGAAAGGGAAAAAATTATCAGATATAGGAGACATCCTTGAAGCATTTCGGTTCCATTATATGGAACACTTCAAAAAAGAAGATTTAGATACCAACAACATAAACTTAGATACAAACCTTATCAATATAAAAAAAAAATCCAGAAAACTTAAAACTAGATCTACAAAAAGCTATATCCTACAAAGAAATTGTTGACAAGATAAAAGAAAGTAAATCTAACAAAGCTTCAGGGATAGATGGTATAATTACGGACATTTACAAACTCTTCATTTCAACAGTAATCTCCCTTTTTCAGGAAACTTTGCTAGAAGTCCAGTCAGAAAAAAAATACCACCCTTATAGAAATATTCTCTTATAACACCAATTCTAAAAGATAATAAATCATCAGACGTTTGCACTTCAAACAGACCTATATCATTAGTGAATAATGATTACAAAATATTCATGTCAATCCTAGCTTACAGAATGACAATCCCACTTTCAAACACAATTAATAATGATCAAACTGGATTTTTTATAACAGGCACACACATGATAATATTAAAAGGATACGTCTCTTTAATTTTTGGAAAAAAATTAAAAGGGGGAAAATGGGGGTTTGGGGAAATTTTCCCTAAAAAAATAAGGGGCGGGGGCCACCCCAAACCCCCACTTAAACAAACGGGGGGCCACCCCAAGAACCCCCCCCTTTTTGGAACGCCAACCCCCCCCCGGGGGGGAACAGGGCCTGGTTCCCCTAAAAAAAAAAGAAAGCCCCAAAGGGCCCTTTTTTTTTTATTTTTTTTTTTTTTTTTTTTTTTTTTTTTTTTTTTTTTTTTTGAGGGAGGAGGGGGGGGGGGGGGGGGGGGGGGGGGGGGGGGGGGGGGGGGGGGGGGGGGGGGGGGGGGGGGGGGCTGTAAAATTCCCCCCTGCCAGGGGGTCCCCAAAAGGTGTTTAAAAATTTTTTTAAAGGGAACTTTGTACATATGTGCATATACAGATATGGAGATAGATATAATTACACACATAGAAATATATGTACACATATACATATAAGTACAACAGGTAAGACAGGGAATCAGAGGATGTAGGTGACAGAGAAGTAACACGCGATATCTGTACATAGTAAACATAGTGAACGACAACCTGAGCATCCGGGAGGTTTAACAGAACAGGAAACCGCCTCCCATGGAAAGGTCAACATACCAAAATGCATAACCGCGAGTCGGGATGATCGCCAGGCCACAGTACAGTAACAGTACATGTGCGGGTAATACTATGATGATATGAGGGGAGGTAGACACTGCCGCGGTGATGCGGGCCATGCAGGTACTGTGTGCAACCGTCCCTGTGACTGCCGCAGTATGTGTATGTGTGCGGTGAAGTGCTGTGTGTTTCGCTGTGCGAGTGTAATGTGTGTGCCACTGTAAAATGTGTATGTTGGTGCCATGTGACAGGCGGAGTGGAACAACATGTCTATGCAGACAGTATAGGAACCACAGGCGTATGTACACCAGTACTCCCAAAGTAGTACTGAGAGCCCCTCCCTGGCTAGGCGTGTGGCGACGTATAACGATGCAAAGTGAAAATGTCCCAGAATGTACCACAGGAATATACCCAACATGAAATGGAAAGGACGTATGTACAAATCATGACCGTATGTATGACACCGATATGCTAATTGCAAAATGATACGCCGGCAAGGTTACACAGCAATAGGTATGTACCGTGGAAATACGCATGTGCTACCCCGGTACTGATCTTGGCCACGTATCAGCCCGTAAACACCGCCAGTGTTCTACAAGTGTCAAACAAGCAATCGCCACCTGAATAGGTGGCAACCAGTAGCAAACAGGCCGTCCCAAGTACAGGACCACAATGACTGTAAATATCCAGGACAGAATGACAAGGGATAGTCGTCACGTACAAACAACCGCAGATATACCACCGATGTGACGGAGGAATACATGCAGGAAGCACACACGCAGGCGATACCAACACCACATGACAACAACACAACCTACACTCCCAGAACAACAGATAAGTAACTGCCAACTCCCTAGGCAGGGATGGAGCACACAGACAAGCATACCGTGTATGTAGAGATGCAAGGCCCACAACCCGTATCCGTCACCTACAACCTCCGATATGCCCCATCGCATATATCAAAGGGATACAAGCCGTAATAGCAGCACAAACATACAGGCAGTCAATGACAGCTGCATAACCGCAACATCTCGTGTGGGAAACACTATCAACAGCGGATGCATACTTGCATCCGTTGTTTAAAGGAATACAACAGCTATGTTACACATCCGAATGCAAAACGCCATCAACAGACGCCGTCAGGACAGGGACACCCACATTTCGAACATAATACCATACCCAACACACACAATCCATGGCTAACACCACTGCAAAATGTACCTGACGCCACACATAGCGGCTGCAGTTACACATAACATAACACAATACAGACCATCTCCACGAAGGTAGGGCAAATAACCAACGCCCAGGTGAGGAATGCAACCATGCCTAGTCAACGTGGCGTAATGTACGAATGGAGTAGATGCACAGGTGATATGCGCACAAGTACACACTGAGGAACAGCTATTGGTGTGCTGAACCCACATGTTGCAGGTAACAACGGATATAAGGATGACTCCCAGGATATTCAAACCGTATGCTCATGCGAACTACAACTCAAAAGCGGATAGAGTGAGAAAAGCGTAACAGCGATACATACAGCGAAAATGGAAGGAAACACAGACAAGGTATGTAGAACCCATGATATGTACGTGTGTAAGCGCATGATGTGTATGACTGCACTGTATGTGAACGGTGTTTGTAAGTAAGGATACTTGTCCATAATGCAGAGCGTGGTGAAAGGTGGTTATGTAGTGCTATCCTGCTGAGCATACCAACGACTGTGGACACCGTGTGCACAGCAGTGGGACATCATGTACACAGTTGGGATAACACAAGGGCTGCCACAGGGGGGCATAACACAGAACAATGCCACACCACACGCTGATGCTGGCAGTGGATGTCCAACAAGGAAGTGCCATAGCAGGGGATAGGACATGCATGTATACTGTCACAGCACACATGTGTATGGGCATATACCGTCGATGTCATACGTAATGTGTGCACGACATGCATGTATGCCTTGCAGTAGGGGATACTATGTCAATTATGTGTAATGTAAAGCTGTCATGGTGGATATGACAGACATCATACACAGTATCACAGGCTTATCATGCATAATGGAGTTATGGCCTATTGGTATGTACAATAACAGGATATGTATGGCGTGTAGATATGGGACAGAGTAGTAGCATAATAGCCATCCGAAATGGAAGGAACACCAAGTAACCATGGCCAAACGATCTGTAGCAGGTGCAATGTGGGCAACAATGAAGTCCGGCAGGTCCATGTGTAAACACATGTGCAGTGTACACAGGAGTGTCACCTCCCCATGGTAGTGTCCAGTGAACAGCAGAGGTGGGTGTCAACTGCATGTCTACACAGTACTGCTGCTGTGGTGGTACCATGACTACGTGTCACTCAAACAGCAAGGGAGCTATCACATGAACAGTGCCACTGTGTGTCCCTGTGGGATGTGCACAGGACCTATGTTCCACAGCATGGTGTGTGTTGTGTCTGCGGAAGTAACACAGAAGCCCAGCCCATGCAATGTGGCATGTGTGCACATATCCATGAGTGGTCCGTTCACACTGCCCACTGCAATTGCCATGTATGAGTACTACATGCATCAGTAATGCAGAGGACATGGTCCATGTCAGAGCAGAAAACACAACTGTGTATGTGGTATGCAGATGTGTACAGATGTGTTTCCCGTCTGTCAGACGCATATGTAAACTGTCTGAGCCTGGTACACATCATGGCATGATAATGCTGTGCCATGTAAAGTCGTAGCCATTGTGGAAGGTACACCACAAATGTGGTATTGTAACCCTGCCCGTGTGTAGATGTGTGTATGCCACAGGTACAATGGCTACCTATGTACCAGCATCACACACAGTACAGATAGGTGTGGCCCTGCAGATGTGTACCCATGCCACAGTGGAATCCGGCAACCACAGCACCATGTGGGGCTGTGTGTGTACAGCAACCATGTACAATTTGATATGCATGTACGGTGACAGTATCCATGTGATACTCAGTGGATGAATGTTGCTATGCAAAGGTGATGTGCATGCACCATGTGTCATGCATCCTGATGCCATGACACCCACATGATGTATCTGCCACACCGACACCCATATCGGTTGTTATCAGTATGAGCTGGTGGAGCTATAATGGTGCCAGGTATGTAGATGTGGGATATCTAGGCATGGACAGTACTCTGTGACAGCATGTTGTGTATGTAAGCAAATATTGAACATGAGGGGCCCCATGACTGAGGACTGTGTAATGCCACATGTACCTGACATGTAGTAGGTAGCATGATATGCTTGCACCACTGTGTGTCCTGTCCAGGAGTCATATAGCATAACATCCTGAGACACAGGGTATGATGTGATGGTGGATGTGTACATTGCCAATACCAGAACGTGGAATGGTGCTGAAGGGCAATGTGAGGACAATGTCTGACCTGTTGCCCTCTGTACCACACCAATCACCCATGCAATGGTATGACAGGTGGCCAGCATGTGTATGCGGCATGCTGTGGCACACAGAAGCCCAACAAGGGTGCCAGTAAAGGCATGGAGGTCATCAATGAGTGCGTGAAGCACGTTTGTGAGGATGTGCCCCAGTGCCATACAGAATGGTCCAGTCATGGGTGTACGAATGCAGTCCCACACATGCAATGCAGTGCCACCCATGTGTAGTGCGATAGATGCGGCAGTGTGACGGTCAAGGTACACAATGTCCGACAACAGGCTAGCAGTGAATTCAGTGGGCTGGTGTGGAGAGACATACCAAACAGGTTGGCGGGACATAACAGCTAGGGAGATCGGAAGGTGACATTGGGACAGTGTCTTGGGCTATAACGTGTGCATGGCAGTACCATGTATGTGTCCACAGGGACACTACGATGTCCATGTATGGATTGCAAGCCTGTAGTGAGTGAGAGTGTGTATTGTTGGTAGGTACACCATTGCCTGGCATGTTGCCAACATTATCTCAGTCAGCAATGCCTGGGTGACTGTTGTACATGACATTGAATGTGGATGTAGCCAAACAACACAGACATACCACCACACTGCCTGAGGACCCACACTGCAATGTGCGGCAGTCATGTGTAGGTAGCTAGCCTTGGAGCATGTGATGGACCACGAGGACCCACCATGGCTGTCAAGTGATGCCCCCCACACATGTGAATATACCCACCGTGCAACAGCCTGCACGTGCCCATACAGCAGATGTGCATGGAACATGACCACCACCGTGGCGTCTGTGAAAAGGCCAGTACCGCCATGTCTCTGTGTGGAATAGCATGGTCCCTACCATTGCGTACATGCTACGGAAGTGCACTGTGATATGTGTCAGCATAGTTATGTACACTGTCCATCTGCGAGGTGCCATGCCATTAACAACCCCTGTCAGCAGACGTCAGTAGTACCGGCTGTAGAACACATGTACCATGTATGCTGCGATGGGTGTGTGTCCAGGGTGAGGCTAGCAGGGCCGTGAAGCATATATGTTCATCTACCAAAGGGAGGATAACCCCAGGTTTAACACACCAGACACATGGAGGTATTGTGCATGCTGAGGGTAGTGTAGGTATGGTATGTGTTGTGTAATGTGTCACCCAGCTAGGTGGAGTGCATGCCCAAGCATGTGTGGGTACATGGTTGTCCATTCTAGGGAAGTGTGGGTTGCTGTCAGCACATGGCAGTAGCAGCTGTCCGAGGCCCAATGTACAGTATGACAACACAGACAGCATGTAACCTGTGGTGTACAGTGTAAGCTCTGTTGCATGTTACAATGTGTCTAGCGGTCACAAACATGGGTATCTGAACATGGAGCACCTACGATGCATTGTGTTCGGCAAATATCCAGTATGTGTGCAAAACATTGTGTGATGTGGGATCCCCTCACCTGTGCGTGTTGCAGTCCAGGTATGTGCCTGGAAGGTATGATCCGTGTACACTCTGTACTTGCAGGTGTGCTGTGCAGAGCATGGAGGCAGGTCCCAGGCACTGCAGATAAATGTGAGTTGTGCACTAGTGTGTGTGCCTTGCTTGTGTGCAGCACAGTGGAAGGTGCAAGCATTGTCCCACATGACCACATGCCGTGCCTGCCTGTTACAGCCCTGCTGGAGACAGTCATGTGACACCACCACAGAGGCAGTATAGCATGTGAAGATGTACATGTGTGCTCCACACCCCAGGCAGATGTCCGCCCAGGTCATGTGTGCCACAGCAGTGTGGTCGACCAGGACTGTCATAGTGGTCTGATACCACATGCCTGTATAAGTACAGTATGAGCATAGTCATCAGTTGCAGTGACAGAGTAGGTCAATGTACAGTGTCCCTGTGTTCAGACCACTGCCTACCGTACACTTGGCTAGACACACCCAGAGGGTGAATATGCAGTGAGCCATCACATGTCTCAGTACACGTAGCCTGTATAATGCCATCACAGGGTGGTCACAATAACATGTGGTATGACAGACATGTTGTACCAGGTGATGTGTCATGTGCGCATATGTTGAGTTGCACAGCCGTTCACACGTCCGCAACATATCAGTGCATGATGCCTAGTGTAACATGATGTGTGGAACTGCACTGTGATCCACAACAGGGTCATCTGAGACAGGTGTGTTGTGAATGGTGTAACCCATGGTTCCACAGGATATACACTGGTGCTGTTGGCTGCCATGCTGGGGGCCACCAGTGGTGCCTGCAGTGGTCATGCAGACAGACTGCACACATTGTTCTGGCAGGAATGTCCATTGTTGTGGATGATGTGTTGCTACGTGAAGGTAGGTGTGTGTTGTGAATGTTACCCATCCAGATGTGACCATCAGGTGCAGTCATGGTTGTCGACAGCATCACACCCATCCACAGCTGTCAGAACCCTGTCCCCAGAATGGGTGTCAGCCCTCGTACTGTGTGACCTATGTGCAGATGGTGGAACACCTCCTACTGGCTGGCTAACAGTGTCATCTAGGAAGGCTATGTGATGGCTGGAATACACCATTATAATGTATAATGCTGGTATCCCAATGAAGTACATGGAATCACACACAGTACGCCATGGCTGGCATGTAAACCATGTACAACAATGACTGTGTGACAGACACAAACAATGTGGAGCCATGTTGAACATGCACCCATGAGTACACCAAATGAGGTATGTTGCACATATCGATGTACAACTGTCAGCTATGGCCATAGCATGGATGCAGATGCATATCTCCCACAGGCAGTACCACACCATGTAGGTAGGGGGGCATTGCATGACTACATGTGACAGTTGCTGTACCACCACATGTACTGCATATCCATCATGTAGGGGTAGCAGTGGTACGTGACTGTTGGACATGCCTGTACATACGACCATGTCCCACAGGATATGTGTTACGTGTGTACATCACGTGTTGTACCGTCATCAAGCTGTGAAGTGTATGGCTGCCAGTGTACCTGTGTGACATGTTCTGCAATGGGTGCAAAGGTACGCAGTAGTGCATTGCATGCCCACATGCCCCACACAGGTGCATAGCCTGAACATACAATACAAAGAGGGTGTTGGATCATAGCAACCCACAAGAGGAGATGGGTACGGGTGGCAACCCACTACCACCCATTTGGGTAAGGTGTGCATGTCCATGACACATTAGCACCCGAGAAGCTAGCAGTACAGCAGTACAGGGTGGCATGCATATATGTTCACTAATACCCCTGTGTGTCCCACCATTGGCCCGTGGACAGACAGACACCAACACAATGTGCAGAATTGACATGTGCACAGCACATCACCGCTGCCTACTGTAGAACAGGCTTACTGTGTAGACATGTGCACAAAAGGTCTGCGCCAGCCACACTCAAACATGTTATGTGTCAAACCCCACCATTATTGTAGCCCATGCCACAGACAGATGTTCACGCATCTGTGTATGTATGTCTGGCAATGTCCCCGGCCTAGCAGTATAGCTGTGTCAGTGTTGTGAACAACATACTGAATGGGCTGTGTGTGTGAGGTGTGCGTCATACGTGTATGGTCCGATGGATGATACCATCAGTGCCCCTGCTATGTGAACATCCCTGTCCCCATACATGGATACCTATGCTGTGCCCAACACCACGCTCCCTGTGGGAGGGATGGTGCTGTGCGGTGCACCAGCTGACATGGGGGTGGCAGCAGGCACTGGATGTAGACATATGTGGTACCCATGTCAGGCCAGGCAACCATCCAAGTGCATGGGATAGCAGTGTGTGGGCACATACAGCACTGTGTTGAACAATATCGCAGCACATAGCACCTGTCAGGGGTAATGTGTATGCATGGATGTGCGATACCTGCATGCACCATACACACCCCCACCAAGCAGCGTGCAGCCTACCTTGCAGAAGGCCATTGTCCACACCATGATGATAGACATGTGTAATGTCCATATACACATAGCAATGACATATGGAATGGACAGCCACCCTGCCAATATCAGTACCCCCCAGGTGGGTCACATCCCAGTGCCATGTATGTGACATACCCTGCCATACCATGCAGCCCTGCCCAGCAAGGCTGCACATGCTATCACAGTCCTACATGGTGCGATGGACAAATGGCACTTGCACTATCAACCGTCCACAGCACTAATGTGGCACTGATGCACCCTGTGGTGTCACAGGTGCTGTGTGTTGGTGTGAACAACGTGTGTGCACACATGCTATGCATGACCTTTCCTGCTAATGTCACATGGTTACACATTGTCCCATGTGTATCACATGTGCAATACAGGTGAGCCGTGGCAGGTTGGCCAACACCCGTACAGTGCTGTGTAGATGTACATGGCACAACACATGCATGTACAGGTGTCCATGTGTATGTGTGCAGTGCCACCGCTGACATTCATAATGGCTGCGTACGTGATGCCTAGTGACATATACACAGCATCCAGGTGAACAGTAGAACTGTTGTCACATTGGGACACGTGCCAGCTGGTATGAACACAGGTGCAGGCAGGCACACATGTCCACAGCAGGCTACCATCAACATGGTGTGTGTACAGTGTGATGAGTTGACACACAGATATGATATGAAACCCACTGCTTAATGGTGTGATGGCAACACGTCAGCTGTGTCACTGCCATGATGCATCGCAGAGATTACTGTGCAGATGTACATGTCATAGCAATGTATGCCCAGCAGTTTGCCAGTACATCAGTGTAAATGTGACCTGTCACCATCATTATGTCTTACAGATAATGCCACGTTCCCGGCTGCCAGCCTTCAGCCGCCAGGAGGATGACGTGATTATACCGTTGCTCCATGACAACTACGATCTACTGTTCAGCCATGTGCCACAACAAGCACAGCAGCGGGACGACGTGTGGCAGGATATGCGCAGGAGGGTGAACTACGTGGGTGGCAACAACCGCACCTACCAGCAGATCCGCCGACACTGCACAGACCTAATTCGGCACGCAAAACAGCGTGCCGCCGCAATCACCAGACAACAAGGTGGGACAGGTGGTGGGCCACCAACCCAGCCCCCACTCACACACACGGAGGAGCTCCTGGCCAGTCTGGGGACACCCAGGGAACAACATGCAGAAACGCTCGCTGCCATCGTGGAGGTGGGTGTCTCCCAACCAACGAGCCTGGAACTGCCTGGTAAGTCAGTCTTGCATGTGTGTATGATAACTAACGTAGGTGTGGGTGTCATAGTACACCACATAATGTACCAACACATGCCAGGTATATGGCCACACAAGCTGCATACTACAGTATGCTACGTTGTGTTTGCAGACATGTGCATAACACATGCTACCACACAGGTACATGATGTGACATGCACAGTGCTTACTGTGGCTACAGTAATGGATAATGAGTATACTGTTGTGTCGTCCCTATACAGATGCGTCTGGCGTGTCGCACAGCCATGGGTCCGTCGCAGGTGAGACTGTTGCTAGTAATAGGCATGTTACACTGTATAGATATTCCCCATGTGTCCAGGTATGACATGCACACCTGGGTCTGCTCCAGTCACGGTATACAGGTTGCACCACCCGACACACACGCCACCCATGTACAGTAGATACAACCATTAGTATACACCAGCATGAGACCACATAACCCATCGGTGTGATATGTGCAGTCAGCTATGTATACAATGGTGGAGGTGTTCTACAATGGCTGCATGTGTAGTATGCATCGGAATGCCTTTGTGGTACGCACAGTACCACATAGTGAGCTGTGATCTGGCCAGCACACAGGTGTTACCAATGTGACCTATGCCCCTGCATTGTGTGCACACGTTGTGACATGGCACATAACATGTCCCATGCACGTGGTGTTCTGTCTGCAACAATGTCACACCATGACATGACCTACGCACGACATAGCAGACATCCACAATGTCTGCATAGCCTTTGGGATTGTGACACCTCAGACTAGTATGGGTGTATGTCACATGGGCCACCACAGGGATGTGTACACGGTGCCCACCACACACAATTGTCCATGGCCCAGTCAAACATGGCTATGGGTGATACCCACAGGCATGTTGCCACACAGTACATCTACAGTGGGTAGTCACCGTTGCACCCTGTCCACACATAGTGCGATCATAGCTGTAGTGGACCCCCTGTACATCTGATGTGGTACACCAGACAAACGAAATGCCTGTCTGCAGCCACTGGAGGTGCCACCAATGTCTACCATATATGTGCAGATGAACATGCTTTTAGACGCTTCGCAACACATACCTTGGCTATTGTCAGCTATTCCCTTATGGGTGATGTCACCCGCCTAGAAGTATGCCTCTGACAGCGCTGTGCTCAGTAATCTCGGTAGCGTGTTCTGTAAATGCATCATGCTGTAGTGAGTTCATGTAGGTAGGCGTAGGTTCGACTCCCGGCCCTTCCCTGTGTGTGTGTGTGAGGTGTGTGTGTGTGTGTGTTTCCAGCTGCCTCTGCAGATGAACATGCTTTTAGACGCTTCGCAACACATACCTAGGCTATTGTCAGCTATTCCCTTACGGGTGATGTCACCTGCCTAGAAGTATGCCTCTGACAGCGCTGTGCTCAGTAATCTCAGTAGCGCGTTCTGTAAATGCATCATGCTGTAGTGAGTTCATGTAGGCAGGCGTAGGTTCGACTCCCGGCCCTTCCCCATGTGTGTGGGGTGTGTGTGTTCACAGCTTCCCTAGTAGAGTGTAGTTATTTTAGATGCTTGGCAACACATACCTTGGCTATCGGCGGCTATTCCTTTACGGATGTTGTCACCCACCTGGACATGTGCCTCTGACGGTGCTGTGTTCGGTGGTCCACGTAGCGCGTTCCATACCTGTGTCATACTGTTGTGTGGTTGGGTATGTGGGGGTGTGGTCAATCACCATGCCTGCCAGATGTGTGTGTGTCTATGCTCCCAGCCGCATGGGTTCATAGGGTATGGCATTAGAGTTTCCGCAGAACACTCATATCCTGCCGCCATCCCTGTGTTTGTGGATGGTGAGACACAGCTCGTGGACTGCCTGTGTGCCTGCTGTGGTTGGCGACCTCCGTAGTGTGTTCTCCATGTGAACCCTGCTATGGTGTGGTGGGGTGGTGCTGTGTACGTTACACTCACGGCCTTGCCACATGTGTCTGTCTGTATCTCTGTCGTTGTATATCTACATACCTATGTTGTGCCCATAGCGCTGCTCTTGCATGGACAGCTGTCTGTCCCATGTATCGCATATTTGCACGGCTGACACATAGAACTGTGGTACGATGCATATCCACTCATTGTCCATGCAACGTCCATATTCCAGAACACCCTAGAGACATCTGCTGGATATCGTGGCAGACAGCTATCCTTGCTGTACTGACACTGTACCCGTACACGCCATAAACCTTGTGTGTAATTGCCTATTTATGGTGTGTGTATGTCTAACTGTGCTGTATGCATGGTCGTGTGTATGTCCCGCTATAGCCATCTGTGCAGGTGTCGCCACTATGGGTAATCCTTGTGGACCGCTGTTTCATGTGCACTTCTGCACATACCTGCAGACCGTACTACGCCTCCTCACGGCAGGCCTTAGATCGACCGCTGCCCTAGGCTATAGGGCTCCATGGCGCCCACCACCACAACACATGGTGCCCCCATCCTGGTATACCTACATGACATACCTACTAGACAGATGGCCCTACTAGTGCAGCGCCTTAGGCAGCTGCAGGATTGGCGTATGCCTACGGCCGGCTATGAGCACATCACAAGGCATACGTTTACATTCAGTGTTTTACGAAGGCTAGGTTATAATACCAGAGGGGGGACCTCATCAACTATGCTTTAGAATGCGGATTTAGATGGACTATTAGGTGGAGGGTTGACCACACACCAGGGCTGACTGATGAAACACTGATGAAGCCTCTTTTGAGAAGCAGGTGGCTTAAACCCCCGTAACAGGAATGTAGTTTAGGTACAGATATACAGTTAACACACATTAGTCCACTCTTTCAGTTGTTTACCACTGTATTACATTGATATGATATACATATCTTCTATATATATTGTTAGATCTTTGATTGATGAGTATTAGGCATAGTACAATATCATATAATACATGTGTTAATAGGATGTTTTTGGAGATGTTAATATATGTGTGTGTAGTTAACATTGCGTCTGTGCTTTATATGCTGTGGTTACATGTTCATTATTTGCTGAGAAATTAACCAATGAAAGTGTAAGGGGGGATATTTAAAGCCTGGATGCTTTTATGTTATGTGTAAGTCTGACGGAGCCTACGGGTGAAAGCGCTTACATGTCTATGAAGGAACCTTTATATACCATTTGTGACCTGTCCTGGACAATGTCTACGTTGACTGTTTCATCTACCTATGTGTGTTTTGGATTGTGTGCCATAAGGTGCCAGCGGTTCTTTGATGTTGATTAGGTGCATTCCATGGTCAATTGACATTAATCCTATTAAATCACTGAAGGATCTTCTTTATAAGTGGGAATGCCATAGTTTAACCATCCTATGACCTTCCTAGCTGAAGTTGTTATTGTGCCATTGGTATGTGTTCCACAGGTCGCCCATTTGTTCCACAGTATGGGCGAGTGATCCCCATTTTGGTGCTGGCAGATTGAGTGCTGTGTACGCCGGTATTCGCACGGCGGTCTGACTTTGTATGGGGAGTGTCTACTGTAGTCCCTATCTGTATTTCCTGTGTTATGCCTCACTGCAGCTGTGTGATTCCACCAGGTTTGCAGTTATGGGTGCCATCTTGGTCGTACGCTTGTCCATCCATGGGAATTGCCTACTGGACACTGGTATAGGGCAGTACACATTTCACACCTGCATTTAGCATTATCCAGTGGATGCTTTGCATTATTAGTGGGGAGTAAGGCATGTGCTATACCCACATCCCTCCCACGGGGCGGGACAACGGATTATCTGCCAAACAACACCGAGCCCCATTTCTGCATACCCAGGATCCCACGGCTGCAACCCTCGACGGTACCCATTACACATCCTTCATGTGTGCGGGAATGGGATGTGGACGCACTTCTATGGACTCGACAATCTGGGGATTTCTGTTCATATGTCCTGCATTTCATGGACACTTGTCATCAACCTTGAACACGCTGGTGGTGCATATGTCTAGCTGTGCTGTAGTCACGGCTGTCAGTTCTGGGTTCTGGGTCTCTCGATCACAGCTGGTTGACATTGCATACGGATAAATTTTTGGGGTTCTACAATGGACACCAATGTGCATATGTAAAGTGTAGAACTTGTTGGACTGTGTCCATCTGGCCAGTGGGTTTGACTGCTGCTGTATGTTCCCCAATCGCGGATGTCTGTTTGACTACCCATATTATGTAGTGCTACGTAAACCGGGTTTTTCTAAACTGAACCCAAATGGTGTAAATCCAATGATGCAGGCTAACAAATGCTTTAACTAATCCTCAGATGTCCCATTAGGAAATTTCCGCCACTGTATTGTCAAAATAACACAACCAAAACATGTAGATCCTATTAATTCATTGAAGGATGTTCTTTATAAGTGGGAACGCCATAGTTTAAACATCCTATGACCTTCCTAGTTGACGTTGTTGGTGTGCCATTAGTATGTGTTCCGCAGGTCGCCCATTTGTTCACAGTATGGAAGCGAGTGATCCCCATTTTCTTGCTGGCAGATTGAGTGCTGTGTACGCCGGTATTCGCACGGCGGTCTGACTTTGTATGTTGAGTGTGTACTGTAGGCCCTATCTGTATTTCCTGTGTTATGCCTTACTGCAGCTGTGTAATTCCACCAGGTTTGCAGTTATGGGTGCCATCTTGGTCGTACGTTTGTCCATCCATGGGAATTGCCTACTGGACACTGGTATAGGGCTATACTCATTTCACAGCTGCATTTAGCATTCTCCGGTGGATGATTTGCATTATTAGTGGGGAGTAAGGCATGTGCTATACCCACATCCCTCTCACAGGGCAGGGCAATGGATTATCTGCCAAACAACACCGAGCCCCATTTCTGCATACCCACGATCCCATGGCTGCAACCCTCGACGGTACCCATTACACATCCTTCATGTGTGCGGGACTGGGATGTGGATATGTAAAGTGTAGAACTTGTTGGACTGTGTCCATCTGGCCAGTGGTTTTGACTGCTGCTGTATGTTCCCCAATCGCGGATGTCTGTTTGACTACCCATATTATGTAGTGCTACGACATCCAGGTTTTTCAAACCTGAAACCAAATGGTGTACATCCAAAGATGCAGGTTAGCAACTGCTTTAAATAATCCTCAGAAGTCACAATAGGAAATATCCGCCACTGTATTGTCAAAATAACACCACCATAACATGTAGATCCTATTAATTCATTGAAGGATGTTCTTTATAAGTGGGAACGCCATAGTTTAACCATCCTATGACCTTCCTAGTTGACGTTGTTGGTGTGCCATTAGTATGTGTTCTGCAGGTCACCCATTAGTTCTGCAGTATGGCAGCGAGTGATCCCCGTTTTGGTGCTGGCAGATAGAGTGCTGTGTACGCCGGTATCCGCACGGTGGCCTGCATACCCAGGATCCCATGGCTGCAACCCTCGACGGTACCCATTACACATCCTTCATGTGTGCGGGACTGGGATGTGGACGCACTTCTATGGACTCGACAATCTAGGGATTTCTGTTCATATGTCCTGCATTTCATGGACACTTGTCATCAACCTTAAACACGCTGGTCATGCATATGTCTAGCTGTGCCGTAGTCACGGCTGTTCACGCCTTCTAGGTCGCTTGATCACAGCTGGTAGATGTAGCGTACAGATCAATTTTTGGGGTCCTACAATGGACACCGATGTGGATATGTAAAGTGTAGAACTTGTTGGACTGTTTCCATCTGGCCAGTGGGTTTGACTGCTGCTGTATGTTCCCCAATCGCGGATGACTGTTTGACTACACATATTATGTAGTGCTATGAAAACCATTTTTTTCTGAAATGAACCCACATGGTGTAAATCCGATGATGCAGGTTAGCAACTGGTTTAAATGAACCTCAGAGGCCCCAATGGGAAATATCCGCCACTGTATTGTCATAACTAACACCACCAAAACATGTAGATCCTACTAATTCATTGAAGGATGTTCTTTATAAGTGGGAATGCCATAGTTTAACCATCCTATGACCTTCCTAGTTGACGGTGTTGGTGTGCTATTAATATGTGTTCCACAGGTCGCCCATTTGTTCCGCAGTATGGAAGCGTGTGATCCCCATTTTCTTGCTGGCAGATTGGGTGCTGTGTACGCCGGTATTCGCACGGCAGTCTGACTTTGTATGGGGTGTGTCTACTGTAGTCCCTATCTGTATACACATTCCACACCTGCATTTAGCATTATCCGGTGGATGCTTTGCATTATTTGTGGTGAGTAAGGCATGTGCTACAACCACATCCCTCCCACGGGGCGGGACAATGGATTATCTGCCAAACAACACCGAGCCCCATTTCTGCATACCCAGGATCCCATGGCTGCAACACTCGACGGTACCCATTACACATCCTTCATGTGTGCGGGACTGGGATGTGGACGCACTTCTATGGACTCGGGACTCTGGGGATTTCTGTCCATATGTCCTGCATTTCATGGACACTTGTCATCAACCTTAAACACGCTGGTGGTGCATATGTCTAGCTGTGCCATAGTCACGGCTGTCGCTTCTTCTGGTAGAATGATAACAGCTGTATGATATTCCATAAGTATCAATTTTTGGGTCCTACAATGGACACCAATGTACATGTGTAAAGTGTAGAACTTGTTGGACTGTGTCCATCTGGCCGGTGGTTTTGACTGACCTTCCTAGTTGACGTTGTTGGTGTGCCATTAGGATGTGTTCCACACGTCGCGCATTTGTTCTGCAGTATGGCAGCGAGTGATCCCCATTTTGGTGCTGGCAGATTGAGTGCTGTGTACGCCGGTATTCGCATGGCGGTCTAACCTTGTATGGGGAGTGTCTACTGTGGTCCCTATCTGTATTTCCTGTGTTATGCCTGACTGCAGCTGTGTAATTCCACCAGGTCTGCAGTTATGGGTGCCATCTTGGTCGTACGCTTGTGCTTCCATGGGAATTGCCTACTGGACACTGGTATAGGGCTGTACACATTTCACACCTGCATTTAGCATTATCCGGTGGATGCTTTGCATTATTAGTGGGGAGTAAGGCATGTGCTATACCCACATCCCTCCCACGGGGCGGGACAATGGATTTTCTGCCAAACAACACAGAGCCCCATTTCTGCATACCCAGGATCCCATGGCTGCAACCCTCGATGGTACCCATTACACATCCTTCATGTGTGCGGGACTGGGATGTGGACACACTTCTATGGACTGGACAATCTGGGGATTTCTGTTCATATGTCCTGCATTTCATGGACACTTGTCATCAACCTTAAACACGCTGGTGATGCATATGTCTAGCTGTGCCGTAGTCACGGCTGTCGCTTCTTCTGGGTGGAATGGTAGCAGCTGGATGATATAGCGTATGGATCAATTTTTGGGGTCCTACAATGGACACCAATGTGCATATGTAAAGTGTAGAACTTGTTGGACTGTGTCCATCTGGCCAGTGGGTTTGACTGCTGCTGTATGGTCCCCAGTCGCGGATGTCTGTTTGACTACCCATATTATGTAATGCTACGAAAACCAGGTTATTCAGAACTGAAACCAAATGGTGTACCTCCAAAGATGCAGGTTAGCAACTGC
Organism: Protopterus annectens; assembly: GCF_019279795.1. NCBI lineage: Eukaryota > Metazoa > Chordata > Ceratodontiformes > Protopteridae > Protopterus > Protopterus annectens. Next base: position 617,452,997 of record NC_056751.1, on the reverse strand, counting down.
TTTAAATCATCCTCAGAAATCCCAATAGAAAAGAATCGCCATTTTATTGTCAAGATAACACCACCAAAACAAGTAGATCACGAGCACTTTCGCACGGTCTTACCGGGCATTTCCAAGTGTAAGTAGCTAAAACAAATAACTGAATAAATAATAATGAATAATTTAATAATGAAACTGATAATATGTTATTTGGACAATAGCTTCTGCTATTGGCATACAATGCTGTGGGTGGTGCCGGTTACCATACATATGGCTTTCTCAAAAGCCGACTTCACACTTCTAAACACTAGTGTGGTCTCCTTTAAGGCCCCCGAGCCAGTGGTAAACATTACTCAAGCCACTGAATCACTTACATATGCCTTCTACCAGCACCTACAGGACTGCATGGATCAGGCAATCCCTTACACAACTGTGAGTCTTTGTACCAATGCCAAGCATCCAGTCTGGTGTACCCCAGCCATACACAAGCTCTACAACGAAAGGAGGTAGCTACTACAAAACAGAGCAGAATCCTTGTAAGGTATGACACCCTTGCTCTTTATATGTGAAGAACTACAAGCTGTCATGACATCATCCAGGGCAAATCCAACAGATATATCACCAAGGACTCGACGGACAATCATACGGCCTTGTTTAGCTATGTTGGACACCTGGGAGGACACTCCCAGATATGCTCAGACTGGGTTCAGGATGATGTGACGTTTACTGAACATACACACATTGCCGACATACTGGCTGACAGGTTCGCTGCAAACATCTCCCCCCACCTCCCCCCCCACATGGAGAGATGCCTGTACCAGAGGATTGTGGCCCCCGACACTTCTGTAACGCACAGGTGGGACATGATCTCCCCAAAGCAGTGAACACAGCATCCATGGGACCAGATGGTGTCCCGGCTGTGTACTCCACGAACTCATTGAGGGATTAGACCCACAGTTAGGACGGCTGTTTCATCTTAGCCTCACCTCAGGAAACGTGCCCAAGTTGTGACGCACGACGACTGAAGTCCCACTTCACAGGGGCAGTGCCTCCACTGACCCTGGTAATTACCGACCCATTAGCTTGACAAGCCTTATCTGCAAAGTCATGGGGAAGGATCATAATGGAACTCATAGATGACGACATAGGGGACTTGCATGCTTTGCATCCAATCCAGTTTGGCTTGGTCAAAGGCAGATCATGCGTTTAAAACTTGGTTGACGTTTTAGGAACAGTCACCGAGGCCATTGATGAGGGTCGGGCAGTCCATACAGCCTACCTCGACCTGGCAAAGGCCTTCAACACAATACCCCCCCCCCAGGTATCATCGATAAACCCATCGGCTTGGATGTGACCCGTACATCGCAGGATGGGTTGCAAACTGGCTAGGTGACACAACCCACATGGTCATAGTTGCTGGCACCATGTCAGACTCACAGCCGGTCACAGGCGGTGTCCCACGGGGCTCAGTCCTGGGTCCACTCTTTTTCTGCATCTACATTTCCAAAGTACAAGCAATCACAGGGGGGTTATGGCTGACAATGTTTGCAGATGACTGCGAACTGGGTGCCATAGTGGGACGGACATCTGACACAGATATCCTTCAGAAGGGCCTCACAGATATGGATACCTGGTGCCAGGGACATGGCCTACAGCTAAATGCCGGGAAATGCATAGTCATACCCTTCGGAAAGAACATGGTTACCCCTTGCTGCCATATAGGTGGCAATCCATTGAGCACAGAGGGAGTTACCAGGGATCTGGGGACCCAGGTTGCCAGTCACCATTCGTTCAACACACACGTTGCTAACGTAGTTAGGTAGACCTTCTACATTGCACACCTGATGGTGCAGGGATTCACATCTAGATCAGGGGAGGTCATTGTCTCCTTGTACTCATCACTCCTTAGACCTATGATTGAGTACATTGCCCTGTTCGGGGGATATCTGACCCGACACCTGCAGCAGCTGGGAAGGCCCCATAGGTTCATCGTCAGATGGATGCAGGGTGTCAGGAATTTGTGTTATGCTGCCCGACTGACAGGACTCCTGCTCCATTCAGTCACATACCACTTGCTCAGTGGTGACCTGTGCCTGACATACAAGGCCATGTTGAACCATATTTGATGACTATGCTTCACCTAATGGATCTACATCCCTCAGAACCACAGGGGCGGGTGACATGAACCTTGACACGGTCATTAATGGAATGTGTTGGAGGGACAGATTCATCACCCAGACACTCACTATGCTGTGGAACAACATCCCAGTACATGTGAGGCAGAGCGCCTCGCTGGCCTTGTTCAAGGGGGATCTTGACCAATGGATGGGGGATTGCAGATATACCCCAGGGATTACTTCATTGTCACTGCTTGACAGAGGTACAGCAGTATAATAGGCATTGTTATCTTTGGACTGGAGGGTTGGCAAAGGCAACATAACTATGGGCTAGGGTTATAGCTGCCCTTGGGCAGATAGCCTACTATGTACCTATGGACCTATGAACCTATGTTCATAGTTTGTCCCATTCACACTTGTCTATTCCCTATCCTCATTCGTATGTGTATATTTCTGTGGCACATGATTGAACTGTGTATTACATGCAGGTATGCTGTGTACAGTGCACATACGTCACGGTTGATTACAGTGTATCTGTGTACCTACCTCTGTGATACTGAGGACTACCACACATCCTTCGCAGCATTACATGCATATGTCCATACTATCATTCGTTGGCCTGTGGGGGGTTGTTAGGGCAATGGTTACACGTGTCTCTGTTTGTGCATGCGTCATGGCAGTCTTTGACCTGCCTCCGTTGCTGTCGTGGGATGGACGTTAGTGTTGGTGTGTGTTTGGGATGTGTTTCCACTGCCGGTACATCTGTGGGGGGTGGGGTTGGCACATGTTCCTCTTTGCGGGGAGCCCCATCCTGGACATTTGCATCATGCGTCAACACTTGGCACATGCCATATGTCCTGTGCTATTCCCACAATCATGTATGCCTTCCTGCATTACTACTGCGTGTTACTGACAGTTTGTATCTGGTACGCATGGCTATTATGTTGGATAGCTTGGCCTATTCCCATGCTATGACATACCCATTCATCCAGGCATATACATGTTATTTCATCCTTTGCGCTGGCCGTGGGTGTTTGGCCATCCGGCAATGCTATTCTCAACGTGTGATGTCCCACCTTCACCTTCTGTGCATGTGGCACCCTGTTGGGGCATCCTGCATGGTGGGCAGATGTTCCGCCGTATGTGTTGTGTTTGACATGTCTGCATAGCTAATCATCAGTACGGTGGCTGAACATACTGCCTTGTCCAGATGTGTATAGTTATGGGCACCGTGGCGTGTGCACGCCTATGGGGTTTCAACAGGTCCATACCACATGCGGGATGTACACATTCTGCTGACACATTCACATGCAGCCATTTGGATATCTGTACCTGAGGTGGGATGTTAACATGTGGGGTACATATTTGCCCGCGTGGCACTGCCTAGGACAATACTTCTTACTACATTTCAAGTATACCCGTTGTGTGTAGGTGTGCAGCTGCGCAAGACTGCTGGCTGGGTTGGGTGCACGGTCGTACATGGGTGCGGGTTACATGCTATGACGGGGCTGTTGTGTATTACATTTGCATGCATGGGTTCTGCTTCTGGATATTTCGCTTAGGCATACGCCGTCCTATGTGTATGCGATGGGCACGTTGCTGGGTGTAGTACATGTTGCTATGCACATGTTTGTCTGTGTTTAGGGTATCTGGTTTCCTTCTTGTTGTTATATCGACACGGCTACCCAGCTGTGTACTCTCACTACTGCTGGTGACCATGCCCATGTGGCTAGTTCTGTGTAGGTGTGGCGCGCTGACATGCTGCGGTACACCTTCACTGGGTATGCCCACTGACAGTGCATTGCGTGATGTACACGGTATTACGCATATCCTTTGTTCCTTGGACGGGTACATTTTGGACTTCGTGGGTTAATGTTTGGTTCTCCGTTTTGTGTGGACGGGTACTATGTTGTATACTCTGCGTACGTTTCATTATCCACGGACCCTGGCTGGTGCGGTTACTATTGCAGGCGGCCTGTGGAAGTCAGCACTTTAGATTGCTCATCACCTGCTGGCTTGGCCACGCCTACGGCCGCATCCTACTTCGGCTCACTCACGTGCCCTCTGCACGTGTCTGTGGTTACGGCGCGCACTCATTACTATGCATATGGCACTGCTACGCCAATTATACACTGCACTGCCAGCGCAAGCCTTACACCGGCCTTGCGCCGAGCTTCATGAATCCCGGGGATAATTAAATTTAATAACAGAATATGGACCTTAGCTAATTTATATTGGTTCCAAGGAATTGGAGCAGGAACATTTAAAAAACACCTAGATTTTAATTCCAACAATTATAAAGGAAATCATATGCTGGGAAGAGACTTTAATTGTATCTTAGAAGATTCTGAAACCACCATGAAGTCTTTTTGCATAGCAACTATTTCAAAATTCTTAAAAAGATGGATTGACTCATTTCATTCAATAGACACTTTTAAAGTAAAAGAAAATAAATCCTTATTATTTTGCCATAAAGACCATATATTTGGAACACAAACCAGAATAGACAAATTATTCGTAGTTCAAGATTTACAAACAAGACTCCACAATTTCTCAATAGTTCTATGCTACTTCTCAGATCACGACTCTCTGATAATGAAGCTCAAAATGGAGTTTAAACCTTTAATCCTATCAACTAGAATTCCATCATATATCATGAAAATTAAAGAATTCAGACCCTGGATGTTGTCAGAACTACAATTATTTCTTGAAATTAATAATACAACAGAAATCAGTAGAGTAATGGTGTGGGACTCATTAAAAGTGTATTTATTTGGTAAGACCCTTAGCTGGTACAAAAACAAAGTGAGAGAGTGGGAATCTGAATCATTAGACTTGCAAAGCAGAATCCTGACAGCAAAATCTAAAAATCAAATCAGAATTGTCCAGAAGTCAAAAATGAAATAGAGGAATTAAATAAAAAATATAATGAAATTCTAACACACAAAACTTGTCTAACCTTGGAAAAATTAAAAATAAACTCATTAGCCACCTCCCCCAGATATCCACATAACTTATCTACAAGAACTAAAATACAATCTAAAGCAAATAACATTAGTAGTATATATCAAGAAAAGAAAGGGAAAAAATTATCAGATATAGGAGACATCCTTGAAGCATTTCGGTTCCATTATATGGAACACTTCAAAAAAAGAAGATTTAGATACCAACAACATAAACTTAGATACAAACCTTATCAATATAAAAAAAATCCAGAAAACTTAAAACTAGATCTACAAAAAGCTATATCCTACAAAGAAATTGTTGACAAGATAAAAGAAAGTAAATCTAACAAAGCTTCAGGGATAGATGGTATAATTACGGACATTTACAAACTCTTCCTTTCAACAGTAATCTCCCTTTTTCATAAAACTTTGCTAGAAGTCCAGTCAGAAGCAAAAATACCACCCTCATGGAAATATTCTCTCATAACACCAGTTCTAAAAGATAATAAATCATCAGACGTTTGCACTTCAAACAGACCTATATCATTACTGAATAATGATTACAAAATATTCATGTCAATCCTAGCTAACAGAATGAAAATCCCACTTTCAAAGACAATTAATAATGATCAAACTGGATTTTTATATAACAGGCACACACATGATAATATTAAAAGGATACGTACTCTTATAGATTATGTGAATAAAGAAGATAGAGAAACATTTGTAATTGAATTAGACATAGAAAAAAACATTTGATTCCCCTCAACTGGGAATATCTATTTAAAACTTTAGCATTATTTGAATTTCCTCTTCCCTTCAACTTATTACTAAAAAACATATATATATTAATAACTTAGCCTACATTAAATTAGGTCTTTTCACCTCAGAATCTATCCATATAACAAAAGGTACTAAACAAGGATGCCCCCTTTCTCCTATTTTATTTGCTTTGGCTATAGAAATGCTTGCAGAAATAATATGCAATAATCCAAGATTAAAAGGAATAGAAGTATATGACCAGTAAATATCTAAAATAATGCTTTTTGCTGATGATATTTTATTAACCCTATCAAACTCCAGAGAGTCATTAGAAGAGCTAGAAGAAATAATGGAGAAATGTTATAAGATTTCAGCTCTACACCTTAATAGATCAAAATCAAAAATTATATTTTTAAATAAGAAAAAAGAACTACAAGTTACAGATAAATCCATCATAGGAAAACAAGAACTTATGCTAAATTATTTAGGAATAGTGTTATGCAAAAATATAAATTAAACAATATTAATAAATTATAAAAACATTATTGAAACAATAAAAATGAATAGAAAAGTGGAACAAAATTATATTATCTTTTGAAGACAGATTGCAATTAATAACAATAGTCTTATTGCCAAAAATACTATATGTAGCATTAGCAATACAGTTAATTCCAGAAAGATGCATTCTTAAAGAAATAACCTCATGTTTAATAACATTTTTATGGTATTCCAAAAAGAACAGCTCTAACTCATCACATTAGACCCTGGAAACAAGGAGGATTGAACTTCCCAGAAATAGAAACATATATAAAAGCATCTGTGCTTAAAATTACAATAGACTGGATAAATCCAAATTATTTTTCCAAGTGGAATGAATTAACAATGGCTATATTAACAAATTAATTTAATCTGTTGAAAAAATTAATAGTAGACAAATCAAACAAACCCTGATACATACTAAACATAAGTATACAATATAATATAACAAAACATTCTAAAATAACACTGATCAATCATTACATCAATTCCTTTAGGAAACTTATCAATGCAAACATAGATCTAAAACTTTGGTTTGACCTTTTAACCTCATTTACTATCACTAAGAACTTTCCTCACAAAATATATAGGGGGAACAATAACCTCCTGGGAACAAAATTGATTCTTATGCTGGTTTCAATGTGCAAATAAATTAAATGCTTTAGATATACATATGATAAAAACTGCTTACAATATTCCAACACAGGACTGGTTAACCTTACAAAGCATTCTAATGTACACTCAAGAGTTAGGCAGATTAATTAATAATTCCTCATTTAAAGATATTCCAAATCTAATAAGTTTTCTGTATGGATTTATATATAATAGTTGTGAAAAGAAAAATTCCATTTCAAATCTGTATAAAGAGATAATAACATATAACATTTCTCAGACCATCATACTGGCAGTTCTTAACAAAAGGTCAGTCATTGCAGTTAATAGAAGAAATTAAAACTAGTATCTTACTATCAGTTAATTACACCTCTAACACACAGTACTGGAAAACATTTAACTGGAAATACTTACATAAAGCATTTTAACACCAGATAGAATTAAAAAGATCAGTACTACTACAAATGGCTTTTGCTGAGGTATGCAAAGTCAAATAAAGCAGACTGGATTCATATTTTTAAGAATGTAATAAAATTAAATCATATTGGAATGGAATCAATCATGTTTTACAAGCTTTATTTAATGAATCCTTTACCTTATCTAAAGCATTAATTATACTAAATGTACATGAAGGTCCCTACCTGAATAAGACAAATATGTATTTGCTGTGGACAATACTTGCTATAACCAGAAGGTGGAATTCAAATACACCCCAACCTTGGAAGAATTCTACACTTTATTGAAGACAACTGCATTGATGGAAATAAAAATCAAAGAACTACGAATCTATCCCAGGCCATTGGTAAATAACTCTTGGAATAAAGTTATATCTTTGTTGGACACTCTGCAGTAATCAATATTGTATCTCTGATAACCGATCTATTAATTCTGTATTTAATAACATACAGTGTTTAAAACTGAAAGTCAGGCTATTGTAAATATTGTATATAGTTGTTTAAAATGATATTTAAAAATATTATGTAAATGTTATTTAAATTGAAAATAACACATTTTTTGAGGGGAAAAAATAAACTTATATACATCTTGGTCAAAAATCACAACCCTGCCCTTTTACAGATAAAACAAACTGCAACATGGCATGAAAATTTAACTTATGCTAACTAAATGCCACCACAACGCCTACCACCATGTTAAAAAACTATTCAAAAAGCTAAGCTCACCTCTCTTGCAAATGATAACCTACAAGTATAATATCTCCAAATAGCAGCATATGCCATTGCATACTCAGTATCTATAGCTATAAACTGCTCTCCCTTAGAAGCTGTGCACCCAAAACTCTGGACATAGTCTTATATTATTCCCTTACATAAAGGTTGCCAATTACTTGAACTAGCAAACTGCATACCTATAACCATCGTGTTCCTTCTATATAAAATACTTCAAAATACTTCAAGAATGTATTCACATATGGTTTATCAACTACCTAACAGAGAATGAGCTGCATTCCATATTACAGAATAGACTTAGGCCAGGCCACAGCTAATAAATAGCATTACTAACATTCATCAACTATTTTCATGACAGACAAAATCAAGGTGTAATGGCTGCATCCCTATTTTTAGACCTGCCAAAGCATTTGATATAGTCCCTTATCCCATACTATTACCAAAGCTAAATGAACTAAGCTTGGCAAAGAATACAGTCAAATGGTTTAGAAATGACCTCAGACACCAAACACAGTGTGCATACTGTGCTGGTTAGCTATCAACTCCACAACATGTAACATTACGTGGGCCACAAGAGTCAATATTCAGACCTTTACTGTTTAATATATTTATAAATAAAATACATACAGTTTGTCAACCAGCAAATATTATTTGGTATACACCGGACACAACCCAAATATGTACAGCCTGTTCAATCAAACATCTATAAGATGACCTGCATCCTTTTTTGCTCAAACTGAAAGTTTGTCTGGAACTGTGATGACCCTCCACTGGACCAGTAATCGATGAGCCTCAATCCTCACCACTGGTACCAGTGGGGGACCTACACAGGGAGGATACTAGGCAGACACACAGTATTTCCAGATGCAGCTCTCTGCATCAAGTGCAATTTCCCTTAAGAGCACATAGAGACCACAGTCAGTTCGGGGTTGGTTTCTCACCTTTCTCCAGATCCCCAATAAAACTCCTCACTGGCACAGCTATAGAGGTGAGTCCTTAGCCAGGGTTCCAAGCCAAGTCCTCCAACACTCTCTCTGTCCACTCATTGCTTCATGGCCCTGCCCAAGTAGCTGACACACACACTCTTGGAGATTTACTTTACACACACACACACACACACACACACACACACACACACACACACACACACACACACACACACACACACACACACACACACACACACACCTGGGAAAGGCTGGCACAGATTTACTAGCTATGCTTTCTTCTTCCTAGACTATAAGGCAGTTATCACTGCCACCAGAGCCCATTATCAGCTACTTTAAGGCCCTTAACAAAGGGTGTCCAATATTACTATGCAATATTGATATTAATACAAATGGTAGTTTGACCAAGAGCACGGCTATTAGGAGTGGCCCAGACAGTGTTATACAATAAATATGCAAGTACTCTCTACAATACAATACTAAATATATATATTCACAGTGGCAGCAGAGTTCAAAACCACATGAAATATTTAAAATAACACGGCAGTACAGGATCTCACAAATAAATAAATAAATAATATCTAAACTAAGCTTCACTGTATTCCTGACTGAATCTAAGAGAATTACTACAGCCTAATAACTTACTAATAGAGTATGGCAGATGTGGTAAGTGGATCTTCTAGTTGTTGTCAGGTCCAAGAAAGAATGCAGAATGTTTTGTCTCACTAAGAGACTTCTCAAATTAATATCTAAAACATTACTGCTGAGATAGCTTGCAGAATGACATCATTTCTTGTCATCTGACTTCTAGTTCCCAGGTGAAACCCCCATTACTGAAGCTGATATTACTTAGCACCTACCTGTAAAAATATGCAGACAAGGGCATGCTCAGATTTTTGGCAGATGCTGGAATTCATAAAACAATTACATTCCACCATATTTCAAGACTAGTAATTAGTTCACCCTAAAGACAATACAGAAATCTCCCTAGTACAGACATTGTGTCTCTTGCTGCATTGAATACTGAAAGATACCATATTTTATGGCCTAGCCTATAAAGTAATTTCATTTCAGTTATTTTTCTAAAGTTTGTTGGACTGAAGTTAACCTCCTTTACTCCAGTATCTACTGTTAAAATATATACATTTAAACAGTTATAATAGTGCATGTACATTTCTGTTCTCTTCCAGCAGGGCACACTGTGGATACGTTGTAAACACATCATTTTATAAAATCCTTTTCAACGTGCATATCTGTACAAATCAGTTTGATATACACATGACATGTACTTCTTTTACAGTTGTAACACAAGCATCCTATATAAATCATGCTGATATTCACAAATGACATAATTATTTACAAATTTCCAGCTAGTTGTTGTGGTGTATTCAATGGACTGTGTTATCTTGCCGTAGTTAGTGTTCTGTGGGGGCGGGGGAACGTGCATATATAAAGGCTGCGAGACAGGAAGTTGTTGCATTGCATTGCATGTATGTTGGCCGTTCAATAAAGCTTGTAGTTGGTACCAACTGTTTAAGGTAAAAGAATACGACATGGTGTCAGAAGTGCTGTGTGGCTGTGCTTGGGAGTGCTGACCTTTTGTTGAAGATTGTGCGAGGGCCAAGTGGTGTGGAAAGCAGACAGAATCAATATGGCGACCAGTGCTCCCAATGCTTCTCCAAACCCCACGAATGGACACGGTGGATGTTTGAGCAGTTTAGGCAGGCCAGTAACTTATCTTCCAACCAGGTGAACACCCTGATATATTGCATGTATGCAAAAGTGAAGGAGGGAGTTCTTTATTGTCAAAAGAACATTGTGTATGAACGGGCACGATTAATATGAGGAAACAAGAACTGAATGAGACTGTTGATGCTTTTGTTACTGCCTTGCATGTCTTATATAAGGGATAGAATTGTTGTGGGCCTAGCAGATACTAGACTGTCAGAGCGGATGCAGATGGAAAAAGAGTTGGACTTAGAGAGGGCTGTAAATATGGCCAGACAGTCGGAGGAGGTAAAGAAGCAGCACCACCGGACACAGCGCGAGACTGGAGGGCTCAAAAGTTGGGGTAGGGTTTTGGCGTTACAGGTGTGGGGGCCTTTTCACCAGAGACTCCTATGCCCCGACTGTTGCAAGATGTCGCTTGGTGTGGATGGGCCATTACCAGCAGTCGCGCCGACAGTCCAAGTCAGGCAGTGCAGAGTATTGAAGAAGATGAGGAGCCGGGGGCGTGATGAACAGGGTTCTTCCTTGGCTCTGTCTCTTCCGGGAACCATTCTTGGATTGTGGAGCACCTATAACTTTCAAGCTTGACACGGGGCAGATGTCACTGTTATCTCCAAGTCAAACCTGCACAACTTGTTCTATAGGATCCTTGGAGCTTCAGCGACATAGACAGACATGCGAGAAAGTGTATGTTGTACAGGGACGGCCTTCCTGCTATTTTGGGACTGGGTCTCTTGAAACGTGTTGACACTATCACCCTGGAGTCTTTGAAGGCCTCTTACCGGAGTTGTGCTCTGGGTTGACATACCATAAAGCTGCGTGCCTTATTCCTGAAGACCCCAGGAGGATACCACTGCCATTGATGGGGAGAGGAAAGAGAGGGAAAGAGGATGGGCGCTGGCGTTGTTACCAGAATGGAAGAGCCTACCGATTGGTGTGCAGGCATGGTGGTAGTCCCAAAGAAGGACAGTAACAGGTTGAGACTATGTAGATTACACTAAGCTAAATGAATATGTATGCGGTTGAGCAGAGTCTCGGGATGCTGCTGGGGCGAAGGTGTTCAGCAAGCTGGATGCTAATATGGGATTTTGGCAAATTCCTTTAGAGGCTGGGAGAAGCTGGTATTACGCTTGATATAGAAATGTGACCTGTCGAGAGACACAGTGACCTTCTTGGGCCATGTCATTACAAGTAGATGAAAGCACCTGCTACAGTGGGAGAACTCAAGTTTCCTGGGCATGGTGAATCAGGTGGAAGTTCATCCCTCATTTGGCTGAGAGGGATAGAGCTTTGAGAGACCTATTATCTAAAAGAATAGCTGGTACTGGGGGATCAGGAGAAGGCATTCAAAATTACCTCACCCCAGTTCTGGCTGTGTATGACCATGCATCATGTGTGTTGCAGCAACAATGGGAGGATGGCTGGAGAATATGCCCAGGTCGAAAAAGGGCTTTTTGGCGTCTACCTGGGCATCTGACTGATTAATTTATACTTGGGCAAAGCATTTTGTCTAGAGACTGATCACAAACCCTGGTCTCACACTGCTGGGCTGCCAGGTTGATCTTTTACCGCCCAGAATTCAAGTATGCTCCAGGAAATCACTGGTGGCAGATGCCCTGTCACGCCTCTCCAAAACCAGGCTAACCCGGAGGAAACAGAGTTAATGGAGGATATGGACTTGTGCAGCCACTCACTGACAGTGAAAGATGGGTTGCTGAGGTGTTGTCGAAGTTGCATAGGGACATCAAGGCATCGAGCCAGAGCCTGTCAGACCGTAGCCAACAGATAAATGACATGGTCTTAAGATGCAGGACGTGCATCTCAGAGAGAAAGAATCCTCCTGAGCCCCTCCTCCCAACAGCATACCCCCCTGACCCCCAATGCAAAAGTGTGGGCGCGGTGTTGAATTGAAAGGACAGACTTACCTCCTTGTCGTGAGACTACCAGGTTTCTTTTCGAGATTGCATTGTTGAACCCTACCACATCCAATGAGGTCATTATTTTGCTCGCCATGGTATCCCATCAGTCTTTTGCGCCTCTAACAATGGCTTTGATCATGTTACAAGCAGCCCCAGGTTGGGAGGCGGTGCAGACGGTGAAGAATCTGCTAAAAAGTACAGATCCTTGGCGTACAGGACAACGCCGCTGCAGAATGGGTATAGCCCGAACTCCTTATGGGACGACTTGGAGAAGGCTCAGGGGAAAGAGGGGAGAAGAAGAATGTGTTGCCTGGAGACCAGGTGTGGGTGACAGACCTGAAGACCCCAGGTATGGTAGATCAAAACCATTGTTGATTCCCTTATCTGAGCCTGACTGTGAATCAAACCCTATGTGCCAAGCAAGATCGAAGAGGCCTTGCCATCTTGCAATGGCCTTCCCTGGAACGGTGAGACCAGATCTGGAAGAGGATCTATGAAGTTCCGGCAGGAATAACAATGTCTTGGGGGTTTATAGTAATCAATGTGGCTAAGTGAGCATTTGGTGTCCATGTACCAAGTTGTAGTGAAGTGGGAGAATTGAATAGATCTGGGGTTGGTGCTAAGGGCCTTATGGAAAGGGAGATGTGGTGTATTCAATGGACTGTGTTATCTTGCCGTAGTTAGTGTTCTGTTATATAAAGGCGACAGGAAGTTGTTGCATTGCATTGCATGTATGTTAGTTGTGTTGGCAGTATTTCCTTTTGTCACAATAATAATAGACTAAAGGTTAAGATTCAAACAGCACATCCAAAATGCAGTTCAAAAGCCTGACCATAATCTAGGATAATAGCTCATTCCTATCTACTCCCCATTGTCCTATATGTCTCATCAGTTTTCACTAATCTACAATCCTCTCAGGAAGCTAAACTGGGACGTTCTTAAAATACAATTGCAAAGTCTGCAAGCAACCACATGAACCAAACACATCAGTGCATGGCACTTCACTCCCGTAAATGAGTGGAGCTGTCTAATATACTAACTTCTTCTCATATTAAGACTGCCCACAACATCCTCTATGCCCCAGACAGATGCACTGTCATCAAGCAGTCATTAGCCTGATACACACGCCAGAGAATTGTACTTATTAAAGCAACACATTAGTCCTCACTCAAAATTAAAAAAAAAATCATAATGATGATAGTCTGCACTCTCTGTCTGTTGCTAAACTGTGAAACTTCATTCCTACAGGTCTTCCTCAAAACATTTTTTATTTTAAATTAAAATCACATTTACATAATATTTTAAAATATCATTTTAAACAGCTATATACAATAGTTACAATAGCCTGACTTTCAATTGTATACACTATATGTTATTAAATATAGACTAACAGATCAGTTATCAGGGAAGCAATATTGATTATTGCAGAGTGTTCAACAAAGAAACAACTTTCTTCCAAGAATTATTTACCAATGGCCTGGGATAGATTTGTAGTTCTACTCCTGCAGGTCTCACAAAGATTTAGTCTTCTCTGCAATTTAAAATCCCTTTGAATATTTGCCTCTGAAGCAAATGGTCATGCATGTGTAACAACCTCACTAGCAAGATCCCTTCTTATTCTAAATTGTCTCCTTTCTATAATGTACAATCCCAATGAAATCATACTTATCAATATAAAAGTACTGTCCTTGCACCATCTTCATTACTAATTCATTACTTCATAAAGTCAAATCAAACAAATATCACACAACTTTCATACTTTTTACCATAGTAATCTCCCTCTTATGGGTTTCAAGTGAATTTAACTGTTTGAATAAAATATGAATGTGCCATCCTAGCTGTCTGTGTACTAATATTACAGTATGAGTAAATACATGAATTGTAAAATAATGCCAAATTTTATATTGGTGTGTGTGAGTTTTACATGTTATATATACTTTGTTCTTTAAATGTTTCTGAGCTTAACATGCTGTAAACACTATATAGTGCATATACATGGTGATAATCTATTAACTATATAATTCGGAGTATTGTGACATACTTTTGCTGCTAGCTCATTAAAATGTGTTTAATGTGGAGTTTTTCTCCATGGACTTCCACTAAAAAGAGACTTTGCCCAGTTGGACTTGTTAGAAACCAAAGGTAAATAAAAAAACAACCTCACTTTTTCATGCTGACTATTCTTCCCTCATTGCCTGCTTGCATAAAGCAAAATTCATTTCTGCTTTTCATTTCTGTCATTTAGTATGTGTTAAATTATAAAAGTGATGTTTATGAGGAGCATTACAGAAACTGTTCTAATGTCTGTAGTACCCATACTTTCAAAAGCTTAAGTAGTTCATTATAAAGGTGTGATTAACAGACTTTTTTTTTCCTTATAGTAGATGCTGTTGAACAACCAAACTTCATATTATGCAGTATCACTAACCATTTATAGTTTATCTAGCAATGGCAAAACATAATGTATAAAATGGTTTGTGTAGTTTCGTTCATAGAAGGCAGAAAATAAAATATTTTCTGTAAAACTTTGATCTGGTCAGCTATAAAGTCAGCATCTGACAAATTATCTATTTTAAAAGGAAAATATTCATAAACGTCTGAATTAGTGTTTTCCCCTATTATATGCTCCTTCTTCCCCTTCTTCTGTCTCTCTCTCTGTGGAAGAAGTATACTCTTCTTGCCTGCATTTGACCTCTCTGGGTCTGTCCAAGTGGTTCTTGCTTTGGATTCTCCAATGCTCTTTCATTGTTCATCCATGACTGATGTATCCTCAATGAGTATAAACTCTGAGTCATGAGGATATAATAATCTCTTTTGTGGTGGAACAGCTAGTGCTTCCCTTTAAACAAGACATTATTAACAGAATTTTATGGGAAATGTGCCTTTGTACTTTGCCAAAGTTAAAATAATTGTTCAACAGGCTTATCATACATGTCAGTTTCTGTACTGAGTTTCTCAAGGCAGAGGAGATACGTCATTACATTTCAACTCACGGCTCTACCTAAATATAAAATAAATACTCCTGTTTATCTTTGATCACAGTTTCACAGAAATATAAAAAATCCAATATTTCAGAGTATTCTTTCTAGACAAAAACTTTCAAATCAAATGCAAAGACTCTACATTTAAAATGTTCTGCTTTATTTTGCCTAAGTCAGCATTCTTGTAAGTCCTTGAAACTCTAATTACTAGAATCCAGCTGTAAATTTCTGGACTGAAAGTCATCATCTTTAATGTTTCAAAAGTGATAACATGAGATCTAGGCTCCATAACAGTAGAATGCACAGCCCCAGCAATATGAACCAGATCTAAATTAATTGCCCAGAATGCAAACATAAAAGCATCACAAGCAAGCCTAGCTTTCTGAAACATACCCAGCATTTAGTACTGTATTCTAAAATTACCAGCAAAAATAATTCAACTTATAATACTCAAGGTGCTATATTCTAAGGTATATGTGCACTGAAGAGTGCAATATCAAAAAGGCCCCAGTGGTGGCCCTTACATCACATCAATTGTTAAACACTTTTCTTCAGAGAAATCACTTTTCATCACTCTATGTGACCTACCTGCTTACCAGTTCCCAACTCATCTGATCAGTTTATTGCACAATGCACTCCTCTTACCTTATCCTTTGGTCTGTAATGCAACATGAAACAGATGATCTTACTAGACCAGGTAATATTTATCTATCTAATACTGTTCTTCTTTCCATCTCCTTCTAACCAAGTCACACAAAGGGATCATGCAAGCCTGACAGCATCTGTTGACTATGAATCCATACTGGCTTCTATTCTGAAAGCTATTGTCTTTCATTAAATGAGTTAGCTTTTTCCTTAGACTTCTTCTGTGACCTTACTATAGCGTCCACTGTATGGTGGTACCACAATGGAGTATCTCTATTCACTTGATCTTCTCCCTTCACTCAAAATTCTGAAGCATAACTGTGTGTGGGGGATATCAGTAAATGTCATACTTCTGTTTCTATGTAGCAGTCAGCTCAGAACTCTGCACTAAATGCCTCTCTCTCTCTCTACTGCTATCTCTTTTTATGGGTTTCATAGAACGACTCACATGTCGTTAATGGCTTTCTTACTAAATCCTCTATGCATGCAACATCCTTCTCAATACTAGTCTGTTAATACAAAAATAACATGCTGATAGCATCTATTGACTATGAATCCTACATGCTGGAGGGATAGATTCCTGTCCCAGAGACTTCCCATACTCTGAAACAGACTACCTATCTATGTCAAATAGAGCTCCTCATTAGCACTCTTCAAGAAAAATATTGATGATTGGATGGGAGATAGGAAATTCACCCCGGGGATCACTTCTGTGGCTCTACTCGACAGGGGCACAGGAAAATAATTTTCTTGGATGGCGAAAGCCACGGTACATTTTTGACTAGGCTTACATAGACCCTAGGGCCAATAGCCTAGTACCCTTCTATGAACCTACTAACTTATAATGATGACCTTACAATTTATTTGCTAAATCTCACAGTTGCATTGCAAAAATAATAATAATCTTACAATTTATTTGCTAGATCTCACAGTTACATTGCAAAAACAACAATGATCTTACCATTTATTTGCTAGATCTCACAGTTACATTGCAAAAATAACGATGATCTTACAATTTATTTGCCAGATCTCACAGTTACATTACAAAAATAACAATAATCTTACAATTTATTTGCTAGATCTCACAGTTACATTGCAAAAATAACAATAATCTTACAATTTATTTGCTAGATCTCACAGTTACATTGCAAAAATAATGATGACCTTACAATTTATTTGCTAGATCTCACAGTTACATTGTTTTACAGCAATCAGTTCAGGATCATCACAGTAAAGGCTGTTGTGTATGGAAATGTTCCCACAGTGGTGTATTGCCTTCTATAGCAATGTAGCACTGCCTTGTATTGTAGTACCTGCTCTGTGATGTTTACATATGTTACTTGAGGAAATCTACTTAGCCTACCTACATGTAGCTTTGCCTTTATAAATGTTATTGTATAGACTGCTTCCTACCACAGCTGCATACTGGCATATGTGTTGTTATCCTGCAGATCATTGTGTTCCAGTCTTTTTTCTACTTGGTATTTAGATACTAATGTGTGGTGTCACAGCTTCATTGCATTACCACATTTCCATACCCTCTGCCCCATTAGATTGTGGATGCTATAGCATATTACCCTGAATTTTCAACTGTTCTTGTGCATTTTTTGGTAGAAAATATTCTTTAATATCGTGTAGTCTGTCTTTCACTCATTTGCTCAGTTCATTTGTCTACTTATTTCAGGGTGCCACACTTTATAGCTTCTTATGGTGGCATGTCACAGCTTGATTTCAATGTGGTTTCTACTGCTTTCTTTTCTTCACTGTCTTTTGTCATTTTAAAAGTACTGATGTGTTACAGTGTATCTATGCAGAGCTAACAGAAGTGTATGTATTGCAGTTTCCTTATATATCTGACCTACACTCCTTTGGCTTAGTCTTTTCTTGGATAGAATTCCAGACTCTACTTGTGCTACACAGAATCACCTAAGAGCATGAGTGATTTCAGTACTGATTCTATAGATTGCCTGTCAGAGGAAGACATAATAATGGATCTAACACCACAGCAGTTCTTGTGGCAGGGCAAGCTATTTGTTCATATATGCTTCACTTTGACTATAAAGGCTAGAACTAGACATACTGTCCCTCATGGTGGTACCACTCCAAAGCCATTATACATAATCTACTGCTTTAAACACACCACTTGCACTTTAGTCCTTCCTTTCATTTTACTGGTCACTATTAACTGTACATGTATTTGGTTTGGTAGATCTTCTATGCATATATTGCTTGCCACATTTTCTATACTTACTTAGAAATGTAAACGGCTGTTATGTTCATACAGTACATTATATTGTTGCATTAAGATATAACTTGGGTTGAGCCTGTAACTGGTCATTGTTTGGTCAATGTTCTATCCTGGTATACAAATTCCCACCCACCCCCAGGGGTCCTACACTTATACCTCTCTAGACACTCCCCCTACCTCTACCATCCTATCAGCTTTATTCATTTCTTCCCTCTCTTTTCCTAAACCCCACCCCTCACCACTCCCCCTTCTAAACCTATATCTTTCCCTGACCTTTTACCCTCCCCTTTTATTTTCGACCTATTACTTCTCTCTATATCTTACTCTCATCTTACTCTCAGGATTCCATAATCCTATCTCACACAATCCCTACTCTACTACATTCATATTTTAATTCCTAAAAACCTGCTACTTACCTATTTTCTATTGTTTACCTCTTCCTTATCTTACCTCTACAATGCCTACCACCCATTTTACTATACCTATAGTCTCACTCTTACTCTTAACTATCCTGGTCTCAGCCTACCATCTTACCTTCTTTGAAAATCAACTTCTTATCCATCCTACCCACATACAAAAACAAACTTTAACTTACCCTTCTACTACTCTCAACTCATACCCCATCATTTCTTACACCCCTAGATACCATCTATCTAAATATCATAGACTCTCCCATATGAATTATGTCCCAACTACTGACAAAAAATTAAAGCTCCAAATCCACCTAATAAACAACTCATTAACTAAACTTATTTATCTCACCTTACAAGATGGAGACATCCATCCCAACCCAGGACCAAGAAACCCCTCTTCCCAAACTCCTACATCAAAAACTAATAACACTCTCCTAATAGGTCATCTTAATATTCAAAGTTTAAATAACAAAGTATCTCACCTTCATGCACTCCTAGACACCCACTCTTTCGATATCCTTTGCCTCTCCGAAACCTGGCTAAAACCTTATACCAAAGATACTGCCATTTTACCACCCGGCTATAATATCGCTAGACTTGACCGTTTAAAACGTAAGGGTGGTGGAGTTGCAATCCTCTATAAGAATCATTTAAACATCTCCACTCTGCCTGTAGACCCAACTCCAGATAGCAAAGCAGAAATCATTATTACAAAACTTCAACTGAACTCAAAGAAAGCACTTTACATAATTTGTATGTACATACCTCCTGGCAACAATATACCCACTTTAGAAGCCTTTCTCAACTGAGTATCCACAACGAAACTGTCATTCTTGGTGACTTCAACATAGACTGGAATAGTATTAATGCTGAAAATCCTACTTCTCACATTAACCTCTATAGTTTCTCCCAAACCATGACCTCCACCACAAGAATCAATAAACCTAATAATAAAGACAGCATTCTTGACTGGATACTTATAAACAAAGACAAACAATTTTATGATGTAGGAACCCTGCCAGATACTATCAGTGACCACTGTCTGACTTATATTACTAGACACAAAATTGAATTTTCAAATCTCCCAAACACTAGAAAAGTTCACTCAACCAAACACTTTAACATAGATTTATTTCAAGCTGAACTAAATTCATGTAACTGGAACCCCAAAAACACTTCCTCTGGACAATGCAGTATTATACTTTAATACTACCTTCCTATCCATTCTTAATAAACATGCCCCAGAACGTACTGTCAGAATGAAACCACACACTGCACCCTGGCTCTCTAAAGAAACCAAAAACTTAATCCTTTCCAGAAATAAAGTATGGGCTTCATGGAGACACCATAGAAATAACCCAGATCTTATCCACTTCCGTCAGCTTAGAAATCTGACAAAAAGCAATTATTACTGACAAAAAACTATTACTGTAGACTCCAACAAACAAACCATAAAACAGTTCTGGTCTTCCATTAATAAACTCCTTTCCCCAGGAACCACCAAAACTCCAACCCCTCTTAACGCTACAACGCTGACCCAGACAACCCCCACCAAATTGCTAATACTTTTAACTCTTTCTTTATTGACTCTATCCAAACCCTAGCCAAACAAATGAACAACTATGTCTCCCCTCCTAGTATCCCTAAGGACCCATCCTATAACTTTACACTACAACCTATCCCCACATCATTTATCTACAGACTTCTTAACAAACTTAAACCTGGTACTCCTTCTGCAGACAATCTCCCATCTCTCTACCTCCAAAGGGCTGCCAAAGTGATTGCATACCCTATATCCATACTCATAAATAGAACAATCCAAGAAGGAACCATCCCTGAGATCTGGAAAGTTTCCCATATTATTCCATTACATAAAGGGGGTAACTCTATCGACCACTCTAACTACAGACCAATTGCTCTCCTTTCCCCAATAGCAAAAATTATGGAAAAATGTATTCACCAGCAACTCCTACAGCATCTCACCCTGCACAACATAATAGCAAACTGTCAACATGGTTTTAGACCTCATCACAGTACTACTACTGCTCTTTATCCTTTGTAGAAACCATCAATAAGAATCAATAACAACCTTCTCTCTTCTGCTCTCTTTATTGACCTCTCCAAAGCATTCGACATGGTCAACCATTCCACCTTAATTAACATACTTGAATCCCTCTCCTTTGACAACCTTGCCACTAAATGGTTCAAAGCATACCTAAGCAACAGGCAACAAGCAGTCCTATGGGGCAATCAACTCTCTTCTCTCCTACCCATAAACATTGGTGTCCCTCAAGGCTCTATTCTTGGGCCACTTCTATTCTCCCTTTTCATTAATGATCTCCACTCTGCTATCCCTCAAGCTACCTGCATCCAATATGCAGATGACTCTACCCTATCTGCTCTGGTACCTCTCCTTCTGAACTCTGCTCACGTACTCAAATGATCTTCAATGCAGTTGAAACATGGTTCTATAAACGTTCCCTATTACTAAATGCCAAAAAAACTAAACTTCTACTCTTTACTCCCACCACCCGATCCCCTTCCTTACACTTCACCATTACCTCTAATAATGCTACAGCTATCACACCTGATCCTACAACAAAACTGTTAGGAATAACCATTGACAATAATCTCTTTTGATCAACACATTAACAACACCATTAAATCAGTCAACAGAAAAATAGGATCCCTATACCGAATTAAACGCTTCCTAACTGAATCTGCTCGAGCCAAGATTGCCCACTCCCATCTATTGTCAACACTTCTACGCTTCACCTATATTTACCAACCTTAAGAAAACCAACCTCAATAAACTCACTATATGCTATAATAGCATCACTGCCGGCCACTAGCAACCCCTTCAGAACCCACCACTGTAATAACCTGAAACAACTAGGCTGGCTGGAATTCCAAAACCTTCTGCTCATCACCCAACTAAACATTGCCCACAAAATACTGTACCAGCCTACAAACACCCCCATACTCTCAGAACTTTTAATACCTTACAATAATCTTAACTGGTTCTTCTAGGAAACTTATGGCTAAATTAACAAAGTTCAATAACTCAGCTGGTGACTCTCTTTTTTCTAGCACAGTAGGAAGGAACTGGAACCTACTACCTAGTGACATAACACTAATCTCATCACTCCCCTCTTCAAACAAAGAATAAAAGAACACTTGAAAAACCACTGGCTCTGTTCCTGCACTAAACCTGACTAAATTTCTACCCCACTCTATCTCCTTACTACCCCCATATCTCTCTCCCTCTTCGCTGAACAACTATCCCTTCTCTCACTTACTTCTGTGATGGTTCTCTGAAAGTTTGCTTAATCCTTTCATATCCTTTCTTTTTACTTGACTCTTACTTTTTCTCCCTACCACCTTTCCCTGATTTATGCTTCTCAGTAGTTTAGTTTGTTTATAGGAAATTATATCTCTTCCTACTTGTAAATAGTTTTTGTATACTAACTTTTTTATTGTCTCTACATTTATCCTGGTGATTTTCTTGTATATTACTTCAAATGTATGTTTTTTTGTATATCTTGTGGAGCTTTTCTCCCCGGGCCTCTACTGAAAATGGAAATAATTCCAGCTAGACTAGCCCGGTCAACAAATGTAAAATAAAATAAATAAAAATTAAATATATACATACATACAGACATACATACATAAATAAATACATCATAGATTTCGAACTTACTTGCACTAGCATAATGGTTAGAGTTTATAAGCACTTCATACCCTTATACTAACTTCACACAAGATTTTTTTGTACTTTTATTATTAACTTAGTGGGTAGAACATATATAATAATTTATTATTATATGTTTTTATGACTGAATAGGTCATTCATAAAGAAACTACTTGAAATCATGTTTGTGAGGTGGTGTTCTTGACTAATTGGTCAAAAATGTTAACGCATCCTTACCCCATGGTTCAACAATGCACCCTAAACCAGTGGACAAAGAGCAGGAAATTTACACCGAGCCTGGCACCCATGTCCCTTAAGGACAGAGGTGGCTTATAAATTCCTTTCTCTCAATGTCCTATTGAGAAACAGGACATCATTATTCCTTCAGGAAATCATGGCTAGGCTTAGAAAGACCCCCCCCCCCCACCTAGGTCATTAACTTAGTAACAATGTATGAATCTATGAATGATTAATATGTTAGCTGAGGGATAGGATAAAGAGCCCACAACATGGGAGTATGAGATGTGACCCCAAAAGAAAACATATTGACTATCAGCTGTTTTTTTCAGTTGAAACTAAATTCATCTAGTTCCTTGTATTGTAACAGCCTAAATACAAGATCAAAATAATGCATGACATCATATATATTTTTCACTATAGTATTATTCAGTTATGTCAACAAAATTTCATAAATTACACAATTACCTTTAAATTTGTAAATGAAGACAGCAGCTGCAGCTACATAGCCAAGAAGAAGAATCCAGAACAAGACAATCCAAGGTGATACAGAAGGAAAGAAGTTTTCTGTAAAATAATAAGAATACAGTTAACTTCATACTGAAACACTATGGGCCCACCACGAATGCTTTAACCCATGGTTTCTATAGTAGTCTGATGATAACACAGCTGATATGTAATTCATTTTTTAGCTGCCACATAATCTTGGTGGCATTAGCAGCAAAAAGACAGGTTTTGTAAATAGAGTAATATGCATTCATATTTATGTCTTTCTAGCTCTCAGGCTACCTGTACATGTGTGTATGCGTGTGTGTATGTGTATGTGTATGTGTATGCGTATGCGTGTGCGTGTGCGTGCGTGTGCGTGTGTGTGTGCGTGTGTGTGTGTGTGTGTGTGTGTGTGTGTGTGTGTGTGTGTGTGATACATGACATCTGCATTGATACCATTAATGTGCTAGTCAAGATTTATTTTCCAGGTAAAAAAGCACAAAATGAGTAATTAAGATTCACTGACTAATCATTTTTCACCTTTTAATCTTAATCTTGCACAAATAGAATTTACACTTTGTTAACATCTTTGACACCACAATTCAAATTAAACTGCATCAGTGGAGTAACAGGCAGCACACTTACCTTTGGTGTAGAAGGCTAAGAGTTCCATTCCCACACCAGGGAAATGGCTTGCTGACACTGCAGCTCAGCATGAGGGGGTACTGCACTCCTGTGTGTGCCATTCTTTGGATGATACTTTAAGTTGAGGCCCCATGTGCTTGAGCTGGTGATAACTCAGGTGGATACAAAAGATCCCATAGCATCTGGTGAAAAGCCTAGGGAAAGTTCCCTGATGCTCTGGCCAGATTTTTCCCATTAGTATAAACACTACCTCAGCTATCTCCTGAAAACAGGATACTAGCCTAGTGGGACTAACCCAGTCAAAAAAGAATGGAAAATGCCTATAACTTTGTTACCTACCATATTTTTATGTTGGTTAGTATCTGCTAGATGTTAACATTTAATTGACCTCAAACAATACACCCAATACAAGCCGGTTTACTATGAAGTAGAAGCCAGTATATGCAGGAATGGTGAGACTCCCATTGTCTTTTGCCCTGTGTTTCATAGCATACTACCATGAGATGCACAGTGGGTAATAGCCATTTTCTTCAAGAAAGAATGTGAAAATGCACAAGGAGTTGAACTGAAATTGGCATATGCAATTGTCTCCAGTGCACCAGGGGATTAGCTCTTTTTCCTCTGTGATGTGGCAACCCCAGAACTAGTTATAAATGATAGCGGGTTCGGATTGTCTCCTCCGGCAAAAATCTTAACCAAATTGAAAGAAATATTGGTATCACTAAGCAAATGGCAATTCAATGGGAAGAGCACTGCAGAAGCTGGTTCATGACCAAGTGGAAGACACAGCATGCATTACAGACACCAACACAAAATGTTGGCTGAGACACACATAATGGTGGGGAGACCAAATGGCTGGTGTAAGGTAAGATGAGGCATTTCTGGAGCACTGTCAACATCTTATGTATGCTTAGTTACATTCATGTTTATTCTGTCAGCAGAGGAAATGTAAATAAATACATTTTTTAATGCCAGAGCCAGACAGAGGTCAGATGGTGGTATCTTCTTGCTTCGCTGAAGTAAAACATTTGTATTTTACTGTGTAATGCAAGTAACTAATGCCACTGATTCCCATGTTAAACAAGGAATAAACACTCTTAACAAACATTTCCATCTTGTAGGCTTCTTAACAAAGTAAATTGCTGCAATAGTTGTAATTTTTCTGTGGAATTTTCATGTGGAAATATAAGGAAGAAAGGGGACAAAACAGTGTGGTCTGCTGTTAAATTTCTATCAACATACTGTCCTTCCAAAGGATCCCATCCATCATCTATGGAAGTACTTACACTTTATGAAGATGTGCTGATGACAGCTGTTTGGCCCAGACTTCCCTGGTAGATATTCTGGGCTTGTGACATTACCATCAATCCTTGAGTTCCAATCAGGGCTGGCAGATGAAACTTTGTCAGGTTTGGGTACTGCTGCAAACTTAGCAGACCCAGTATGTGTTTCTTTCTGGCATATATCTCATCATCTGCTGACTGCTGAGTGATTTCTACAGAATGGCTGCTCCCAGGTTTAATACAGACTCTGATCGCAGACATACAAAAACTACAGATTGTCTCTGAGATATCTCAATTGTTTCATTTGTGTCATTTAATCTGAAGACTAACTAGACAGCAGATCATTGTGGGGATGTTGTTTTAATAAAAAGCTTCCCCACTTATGCAAGCCATCTTCTTTCCCCATTACCTATTTCTCCATTAACTATGACAAACAGTTCTGAAACAAGTAGACTGCACAACTACCAAAGGAAAACTGATTTCCCTCCATGACTGCAACTGGAAGCATTTCTTTGTCCCTGACATTAAGTAGCTGAAAGACAACTTATATTTGTGGCTATTTCAGCCTGGATTGAAGCTTTGAAGAGCAGCTGCCTCTTTCAATTATTACTTTCCTTGGAAGGATCGATGATTTTTCAGAATTCCAGCTCTAAGAAGGAAACCATGTAAGATACATCCAGTTCTCCAGTCAAGACACAAATATCAGAGTATTCTTGCGTTACATATTTTCCATATCTTTGACCTACAGGAATCTTAGCGTAACTTTTGACGGCAGGCATGTGCTTGAGTTTCATGCACTTGTGTCACTTGCATTTTCACTTCTAGATCCAAGAATGCTGTTTTGGATGTTGAAACTTGGATAGCTTCAGTATTATTTCTTGTAGCTGCCTTTAAGAAAGACGTATTTTCTAATACCTGACTTTTTCCTTTTTATCTTTCAAACCTGATTAAGGATTATTGATAGCTGGTCTACTTTGTCCTCCAAGACCAGCTATATAGCTGCCTTGTCCAGGATGTCCCAGATCTGAATCCCTATTTATTTATGTATTTATTTTTTATTTACTCTACTAACAAATGCAATTACTATGTAGTCAGACAGTGGCAACTCAACAATATACTTTTGGGAACTGAAAACTAGCTGTCAGGGGAACCCCATTTGAACTATGAACTCTTAGTTATTTCTTTGAGTCTGCAGAGCTCTGAAATTACTATCTTGCTGCCATCATGGTCAATTCCATCCTCTGATATGCAGGAATATATTCTGATGAAACTTTATGTTTATAAGGATTAAGAAACGCTGTTTAGGAAAACAATATAAAAAACATATCTAACAGATGAATGCATTCACCTACAAATCATGCACTTCCCAACAAAATGGTACAGTAAAAAAACTGCTTACTTTCTGGAACCATAGTAAAAACCAGAACATAAATTTACATACATATTGGAATTATTGTATACGTACCACAATAAGGACATCAAATTTGGCATATCTAATGAAAGTACTCTGTAAAATGTAGCATGACAAAAAGAATCACATAAAAATACAGTGGCATACCTTTCAACTTCTTAGCTGAAGACATCTGGACAAACTCTAAAATAATATGGGGACAAAGGCCCAAAAATAGGGACATATTTTAAATATTGCTCTTAAAAACTTAGAAAGTTGCTAGAAAAACAAGTTTATATTAGCACACATTTTTGAATGACATAAAGTCTGAAACTCATATGTATAATGTGGGTCATTATTTAGTGACTTCAGCCCTCATTGATTTACCAGAAAACTACAAATTTTACGAGGAACAGACCAAAATTATGAGGCAAAAATCTGGACGTTCTGTGAAAATCTGAACAATTGAAAGGTATGCACAGTGTTCAGTGTGGCACTTGAATTGTAGTGCTTTGGCACAGTGTTATTTAACTGCACCAGTCTCCCTCCCAAAATGCAAACCTGCAAGCTAAAAAATAATAAAATATGTTACCAACCTGCAATTTCCATACTTGATTCTAGTTTTTCCAGAAAAACTGAATTTTTTACTATGCATGTAATCGGGTTTGGGTCACCACGACTTAAAATTATTTGACTCTCAATATCAAATGAACCACCAAGATTTTTTTCCTTTTCTGTTTTGTGCTTAATGGAGAGAGCTTGTCTGTTGCTGTCAGTCCACTCTAAACTTGGTTCAGGAAACCAGTTTTTTGACTTACAGAGGACTTCTATGCCACCAGATGAGTACTCCTCCATATGTAGAACTGGAGCTTCCCCCATTGCTGAAAAACAGTAGAAAGAAATTCAGTGGCACTGCTTCATTTGGTAAAGATTTTTTAATAATTAATGGATAGCAATAAATATGTGATATGATTGTAGTAATACATGTTTAAGTTACTCTTTTGTATATTTAACTGTATTTCTTTAAGAATACCTACATTACAGTATTACAAAGTATTGTACTCTCCTTTAGAAGTACAGTCAGTGGGTCATTCTGCTATTTACAAATCCCTGGGTAAGCTGTAAGTCCAATTTTATTTCCAGTGTTATGTTCGCAACATAAAACACCTTATATTGACAGTAGCACAATATCTTCCTGTAAAATAAAAGAATATTAAGTAATAACTCCCACTTTGTTCAACGGCCTTCTTTTACGTGATTTCTCTGATATAGTTCAAAAGACATACTGCAAGCCAAAGAGCTCAGGAGGAGAACAAGCAATGAAACATAGGCACTAATTTAATTCCTCACATGGCAGTTGATCAAACATTAAATGCCACTGGAAACATGTCCCAGTGAAAATCCTATCAGTATCCTCAATCTACAAATCAGCACAAACCTGAATAAACTAATGTCTGTGGGGAGCACAAGCTGCTCATGCAGATGGTGTAAGTTAGATCACTTTTTAAATGTTATAATTAGCTGAAAGGTTGCCGCATGTCATGGGAAAGAAACTCTTCTCCCACCACACTGCAAACACTACTGTAAGTAGACTTTGCTGAATTTTTACTGTTCCCAGCACAATATTAATGTCATGGTTGTGCTGTGACTCACATAAATGTCTCATTTTTTTTGTTTATGAAAAGCAATTTGTGAGGAGCAGTATCTGTGTATTGTTATATGTCTTCTTGCATGACATATTACCTGCATGCTATGCCCTCTATGGGAGTCTCACTGACTAAAAGTTACAAACTTGTAAATTTGATGAGTGAAACATGAAAATGTGGTGGCAGGATACAGCAGTACTTGGCATTGTTGCCTGACATTACTTGGTTTTCCAGTGTGGTTCCCAGTTGGTGTACCTTCTGTGTGGAGTCTGTATACCCTGCTTACTTCTATATCAAATTTTCCCTGTGTGCTTGGTTTCCCCTTACATTTCAATGATGCGCCATAGTTAAAATGGTACTCTTCCAAACTGCCATTGTGTATGTTTGTGTGTGTGTCTGTGTGTTGAAATATCTCCAACTCACTCACAGCCCTGAACTTGATTACACAGAGAATCAGAGAATGAATGACTGAATGCATATTTGAAAATCACAGGTTAGGCTGTAGTTGTAGACTCAGCCATCATAAAACTCTGTCTCTGTTTTGTTACACTGCATCACCTGCAAAATTTTATTTTATTTATTTATTTATTTTACATTTGTTGACCGGGCTAGTCTAGCTGGATATATGTCCATTTTCAGTAGAGGCCCAGGGAGATAAGCTCCAACATTAAAAAAAAAATGAAAATAAAATACAATTACATAAAGAAATACATATGTAATATTCATATAAAAACATTAAGACTGGAGACATAGTTATGAAATATTAAAATGCAGTACTTAGAAAAATAAACAACAAATTATTGTTATATGTGACTTAAATGCTATTATGATGTACAGTGAATGAGGATGCAGGAAAGTAAGAAGAGGAGGCAGGCTTTTTTTTTTTTTTGATAGATAGTAGGAAGGATATATAGATCAGTGGATGCAAAAATGAAGTGGATTTGGGGTTCTAAGGATGTGGAATTTCGTCAGGGGTCAAGAAATAAAGGTTAGTCAGGATTAGTACAGGGGCACATCCATTTTGTTTTAAGGTAGAGCTTGAGTTTCTTTTTAAAGAGAGATTTTGACGAAATACTAGAAAGTTCAGAGGGAAGTCTGTTCCAATCTTTTTCCAACAGTGTTAGAGAATAGGGAATCACCAGCCTTGTTGTTTGCTTTGTCAATATTTACATGAAGTTTGTGTGCAGATCTTAGGGACTGTAGGTTATGATAGGGGTAAATAAGAGTAGATAGTATAGGTGTTTTGTCAGGTTGATGAAGAATTTGATGGGCAATGCCTAGTTGATTAATTTTTAATTGCTGCTGAAGTTCTAGCCAGCCTAGTTGTTTTAGATTAATACAGTGGTGGATTCTAAAAGGGTTGCCTGTGGCAAATTTGGCTATGTTGTGGTAGAAGTTTTCTAATTTCAAAATATTCTTTTTTGATAAGTTAGTAAATATGGGAAAGGCATAGAGAAGTGGTGTGATAAGGTGCAAGTGGGCTATAGTTTTTCTAGATTCTGGAGTGAGGAGAGGTTTGATTCTGTAAAGAGAGCCTATTTTTTTGTTAATCGTTTTCACTTTGTTGTTTATATGGGTGTCAAAGTTAAGGTTATTGTCAATGGTAATGCCTAGTAGTTTGGTTGTAGGATCTTATGATATAGGTGTGCCATTTTTGGATGTTATAGTAAAGTCTATGTGGGGAGATTTACTAGAAGGTGTGAAGAGGAGCAGTTTAGTTTTTTTTGGGTTAAGTAGTAGACAGCGTTGAGAGAACCATTCTTCTACAGAATTAAATATATGTTGTGTGAGGGAGTGAAGATGTAATACAGATGTGGCTGAGCAAATCAATGCAGAATCGTCTGCGTATTGTATGCATGTGGCTAGGGGAACTACTTGGTGGAGGTCATTGATAAATAAAGAAAAGAGGAGGGGACCCAGTATGGACCCTTAGGGGACATCAATGTTGACAGGTAGTTGGGAAGATAGAGTGGAGTTCCAGACTACTGCTTGGTGTCTATTATTTAAGTAGGACTTAAAAGCCAGTTAATAGGTTGGGATTCCAGAGACAAAGATTGAAGAATTTGTAATAGTATCTGGTGGTTGACCATGTCAAAAGCCTTGGATAGGTCTAGAAAAAGTGCAGAGAAAAGGGTGATATGGTTACGATTTTTGTTGATTTTGTCTGTAAAGGAGAGGAGGGCAGTGGTGGTGCTATGGGAAGGTCTGAAACCATGTTGGGTATTAGAGAGTAAGTTATTTTTGAGAAGATGGTCAAGCAGTTGCTTGTGTATACATCTTTCCATAATCTTTGATAAAGGGGAGAGTAAGGCTATAGGGCGGTAGTTGGAGATATCAGTAGAATATCCACCCTTATAAAGAGGTAGAATATGAGAGACTTTCCAAAGTTTAGGGACATATCCCTCAGTAATGGTTCTGTTGATAAGAATGGAAATTAGGTAGGCTATAGATTTGGCCGCTAATTGCAAGTATTCTGAGGGTAATAGGTCTGCAGAGGGCATACATGGTTTGAGTTTTTTGATAAGGGAAAGAATGTAAGTTGTTGGGACAGGTTGGAAATCAAATGGGGGAGGTGGGCTTATGTTGCTGTTAGATATGTATGTGTTTTTGTTGGAGAGTTGACTGGCTAGGGTTTGAATAGTTTTGGTGAAAAAAAGAATTAAAGTCATTGGTTATTTGGTTGGGATTCTTTATGTCAGAGCCCTGAGGGTTGGTTGTGAGTGGTTTACTTGGTTGAAGTAACTGATTTATGTTAGCCCAGAATTTTTGTGGGTTATTTTGACGAGTTTGCTGAGGTTTTAGGTAGTAGTTTTTTTTATCGTTTATTATTGCATTTTTGCAACACAGGCTAGTCAGAGGAGAGAAATGTGACCCATTTGTTTAACTTTCTTTACAATCAAGTTTTTTCGGGATGTGGTGGGTATAGATTCCTGCTTAAGAAGATAATTAATGGAGAAAGACCTCTATATTGACTTAGCAACAAAGGGTCTATATTGAAACATCGAACGCTGAAAACAGCGAACGATGTTTCATCAACACATTTTCAGCGAAAGCTGAAAATGTCGAAACCACAGAACAGTGATTTCTTTCCCAGGGAAAGAAATCGGTGTTCCAACCAAAAAAAAAAAAAAAAAAAAAGAAACATTAAACACTTCAAATCACATACACACATACCCTAACCCTAATTGTACCCCACACCCAAAAAAACAGTAAACAACTAAATACACATATGCACGTAACCCAACCATACATCTAATGGAAAAAAAAAAAACAGTAAACATTTTTAAAACATATGCACTTACCTTAACCCGCACCCTAACCCTAAGGTCAGTAACTCTTGTACATTTACATAAACAGTTCCCAACACATACGCACTTACCTTAACCCTAATTCTACCCCCCCAAAACAAAAGTAAACAGCTGAAAACACATACACACGTAACTCAACCATACATCTAACACAAAATAAAAAACAGTAAACACTTTCATACATATGCACTTACCTTAACCCGCACCCCAACCTTAAGGTCAGTAACAGATGCACATTCACTTAGGGTAGCTATACCGGTCAAGAGACCACACTACACTGCAGAACACAGCAAAGCAATGAAGTGGTCAAGCAACTTCTTTCCCAGGGAAAGAATTCGCTGAACAGCCGCTTCGCTGTTTTGCCTGTTCACTCTATATGTGTCGACGAATACGCATTTGACAAAATGCGTTTTCATCATTCTAATAGGAACCCGCAACAAATACATATATACTAATTGCAACAATTTACACATAAATATTTTTTACAATGCGCTAATGTATTTCTGTAGTACTGCAATTAACTCTAGCCATATTATTTAAATTGCCATTGCACTTACAAGGGGCAGAAATACACAGGAATGTAGGCCTCTGCCTAAATCCACACCTCTTTCTTCCTTTACTTTTCCCCTTGTTTCTTCACATAATTCTTCCTTCTTCTCTGACCCCCTATATGACCCCTCTGATATTAATCATCTTTTAATATCTTCATATTTCCCTTGTCGAAATCTACAAATTCTTTTGACTTTCACTTCTCATTGTCCTTAGCAAGCTTTCTTTTATCATTTTTTCTCCCCTCACTAAAACTAGCTTAACTTTTTCTCTTTTCTCATTGATCCCAGGAAGCTTTCATCTTTCTTTTCTCTCCTTTTGCACCTATCCTAACACCTAACCTCCTCTCTATTTATAAGATGCTATAACGATCTGGATCTTCTAAACATTCCTGCTTACCCATCTGTCTTATCTATGTCACAGCCTATAGACATGATTGTTACTCCTTCTTGATGCAACTTACTCAGTCTTACTACTCTATCTGTATATTATATTCTCAAACAATGATCCTTTATTGCTGTCAAACATTACTCCTACTATTATTAAGGCATCTATATATGTTTAAATTACATATCAAGCTTGTTACAACACTGTACTCTGTATCAATTTCTTCTATTTTTTTTCTTTTTCCTGTGTCTATAATACAAAAATGTTATAATAATGTTTAATCTTGATTGTCACACTGCATTTTATATTGTTTTTATATGATTATTATAAGTAATTTTGGAGCTTTTCTCTTCAGGCCAACACTGAAAAATGGGCATTTAACCCAGTCGGACTTACGTGGTAAACAAATGTCAATAAATATAATAAAATAAATTCAGTCAAAACAGACTGCATTAGTCCTTATTTAGACTTCTATCAATGGCTCGGAATAGACATATTAGAAATGCTACCGCACTAATGACATGTGATGTTAGTAGCAACTGTGGGTAAGTTCCTGAATAACTACAGTTAATTAGCAGGAGCTGGTAAGGGCTCCTAGACCACCACTGATGTGCCATTTTGAATATGAAACATGGAGGGCATAGGAAATGTTATTTCATTATACAAATGGTGACATGGTCCTTTAATGATAAGGAAAATTAATTTGCAGAAGTGGGGGGGGGTTCAACTAATTGGGAAGATAGACACGATATACTGTACACATACACTATATTTGATATCACAAGAAACATTAGCTGGTTTCCAAGTTATATTAATGTAAGCTCAGCTGTTATTAATAGAGAAAGATATTCATTTGAACCTAACCAAAAACACCAGACACATATAGTGTTTGGTGTAGGTAGAGAACTAACGCAACTTTCCAGTCAGGGGTAAACACATTTTATTTTAATTAAAAAAATCAAACATATGTTAAGCACTTTCATCTTCTACTTGATTAAGACTTCATCAGAAATTGGTCTCTAACTGGAAAGTTGTGTTAGTTACCTACCCACACCAAACACTACATGTGCCTGGTATGTTTGGTGTTTGGTTAAGTATTTTTTTTTTTTTGGGGGGGGGGGGGCAGCATGGTTACAAGTTCTTTGCTTGTGTGGTTCTTAATCTATTTAGACCCAGCAAGGCAGTTTTTTTTTTTTTTGAGCTCAACAGAGATGCCATGGAGTTAACAGCTCCTGGAAATAGGGGGTGGGGAATCTGTTGGGCCAGCAGATGAGCTTGCTTCCTACCAGCAGACCCACAATTCACCAAGGGATGAATGAGCCATAGTGCTTTCACCTGGTTGGAGGTGCTTGGTTCCTAACGGGAAAGAATAGGTCAATAGAACAAAGAAAGGGGAGCCACTGAACAAGACTGAGGGGACATGGGGATAAAAAAGTTATAAAAGTAATGCACTTTGGAAATATAAAATTACAAAATCTTTTATAAATGTGACTGGAAAACATAAAAGTGATAAAAGATCTTATGGTTTTGGTCATCATGCTAAGGGTGAAAAATGTTAATATTCTAAACAGCAGAGAGTGAGCAGAACAACAGCAAACCACAGCGGATGTGAGAAGGGAAGAGACTTTAGTCTGACCTGAAACTCCTACTTCAGGTCAGAACCGTCAGATAATTTTAATCATTTTTTTTCATTGAGGGACTGATGCCAAAACACATGCTGTCTTACACCTAGTACAGACTGAGAGCAGTTCTTTTGAATCTGGCCCTTGGAGAAAGCTTGTTTATAGATAGGTCTTACACTTACACTCAGAGCAGGTCTTTCAGACTCAGGGCAGACGTACACTGAGAGCATTTCGGAATCTGACCCTATATATTACTTTTTATTAAGAGTTTATTGGCTTATGAATGAATTACTTAGTAGGTACTTTGCAGGTTTGCAGTTTTGCTCTTGAGTTTGCTGTGCACATGCTTACAACTGTTGGTAGATAATTCCTAGTCCAGTAACTGAAAATGTAAAAAATGATTTTATTTTATTTTTTCAACTACTGACTCAAGTACATATTAAAAACTATCTACTTCTATTTTAAATTATTTTAATTCAGTGTGTTAATTTACAGCTGTTAGATTATTTTCACACCATGTTGTCTTAAAAAGTTCACTATAGTCACTATAAAGTGATTTAAGGCAGACATAATCTGCACATTTATTTTTATTTGTTTGATATGTTATATATACTTAGCATCTGATTCTTTTCATGTGATCTGTAATTAGTGTATGACCTTGAAACAAAGACTATTTCTCATCTTTGCCAGTCTCCACATTTTTAAAATTAGTTAAGACAGAAAAGCATTCATTCTTGTTTTACGTTTTGGTATGTGAACAGAACTAAAATTGAATTGAGTATCTGCTTCTGAAAGATGTGATTTATGAATCACGCTCTTCTATCCAAGCAGTACTAAGTAAGAACTGACTGTTTTTTAAGTACTTGTGAAATGGTTTCATTAATTGTTTGTATCTTAATAAGGAATTTTAATGCAAATTAAGTGATAGTTCTCTTCCCTCTAGATTTAACTACCTTTCCTTTTAATTTGTCAATTGATTGGTATTGGTAATTGCATAGCAGGTCAAGCATAAATCTTGAAGAGTCTAACTTGCTTAGAAAAAAGATATCTCTGCAGACAAAAGTAAAATAAAGCAAAAAGGAGAAAAGCTAGGGATCCAAGTATGCAGTGATGAAAGGAGTTGCACAGACTGGAGGAAAGAAACAAAAGAAATATCTGTGAGGTTCCAGAGGATGTGTGCAGCTGCTTATCTGAGAGAGCTTCATGGAAGACTAGGATAATAGACTGGTTATTCAGGCAAGAAAAGGATATAGTAGGATTTTGAAAGAAGGACACAACAGCCACCAAAAAGGATTAGGTTGGAAGAGGTGGGGAGGGGGGGTGAAAGCAGAGGATAGGAGGAAGTGGACAGGGACTGTCAGAGTACAAGCAAAAAGGGTGGCACAAGTAAAGCGATGGGAGGAAGTTGGAGATTAGACCATAAAAGGAAGTGCCAATGAAGAAATAAGACAAGGTGAAGGGTCAAAAGATAACAGCAGAGGAAAATTAGAAAGTGGAGACAGAGCAAGAGGTGGCCATGTTTCCCAGCTGACAAAATATAAACAAATAAATAAATAAATCACATGCAGCACAAAGGGGAATACAGCCAGCGCATACAGTGAGAAGGGGTGGAAACAGTGGAAGTGGAGAGCTAAATGTTAAACATAAGAAGAATAATGGCATGGAGTGCGAAGTGAAGAACAACGAAACCAGTCTGAGGACAGAGAACAAATCTGTTGTGACTGTAGACTCATTCACAGCATGATTAAGAGTCTAGGCATTTGAGAAAGGAAAGATCAGACTTTCTGAAACCAGTTTCTGGGTTTCAATACAATAAAATGTGGTAGGGGCTTATCAGAATGATCACAATTGAGTTGGGTGGAAACACACTGTGGTGCATACAGGTACTAGTGAATTGGAAGCAAGCAGGGAGGTGGAAGAGGCAATGCTAGCAGGAAAGGGTTTTGTAAGTAGCATTCTCAGAAATGTTAAATGCACCAGAAAACAACACACTGAGGTAAAAGACAATTAGGAAATTTAATGAATGACTGTGGCAGTGACCATAATAGAAAGGTTTAGGACTGCAGGGAAATCTGGGATGACTTGAGAGAGATACAAACTCTCTGCAAGGCTAGGCTCAGCCATGGCCCAGAAGGGACAATGGTTTCTGATTCTGGGTTAGAAAGCCACATTTCAAGAAGGATAACTTTAAAGTAAGATGGTAGGTACAAGGGATTGCCACATAATGGGGGTAGGTATTTAGGAAGCTGAAAAAGGATGCACAGCATGGCAAAGAAGCAAACAAGGGTGAATCAGAACATTTCTGCTACTCTGAGGTAGAACAGGAAGGTGAAGGAAGATAGGAGCTGAAAGCAGTGATGCATGAGAGGAGGGCAGACATTTTTGATACCAGAGGAACAGCAGCCAGTGACAAGATGAGGTGTAACATAGAGCTGCATGTTTATAGATTCTTCTAGAATGAGAGAAAATGGGAGTCAGAAGGTGAAAAAACAGTTTATATAAAGAACTGTATAAGATATGAGATCAGAGAAGAAGAATAAAGGTAAAACAAGTATGGGGTTATGGTATGGATGGACAAGGTAAAAACTGAGGTTAAGTGGCTCAGGATCTAAAGTAGATGTTGAAAATCTGTTGGAATGATGCAATATATCATTCTCACCCTTCCCCAGACACATCAAGGGGAGTAAGATGAAGCACTGGAGGACCAACCAAAAACAAAGCAGTGGGATATCAAGAAAACAGTATTACTTGTTTGAAATCTGAATCTGTCAGGAACAGGCTAGATCTTCCAAGCTCCATGACAGAGAAAAAGAGAGCGAGAATGGAAGTTGACTAAGGTCTTGGATTAGAGGAATATGGCCAACCAGTGTAGGAATGTACCAGGAAGTACAGAATTATGGGCATGGTCATAATGGATACAGAAAGAATTGTCAGCTTCCAAAATTCAGGCAGAGTCATTCAACAGTAATAATGCTACTTTGTGGTTTACACTAAGGGGAAAGATACATTTTTAAGGACAAAGACAAACACAAAGACAATAGTGATTGATTGTTGGAAACTGGGCTGTGTTGTACTGAGCAAGAGGATCAATGATATGTCAGCAGACTGGAAGCAAGTTAAAGGGACACCCAAGCTATAGGGCTGGATCATGGATGAAGCAATCGGGGATATGGCCAAGTGTGTGAGACACAAGCAAGAAAAAAGAAGAGTTGAGGTTGCTGTGGCTAGACAGGAGTATGGCTATAGCAATTAAGGCAAATATAAGGCTTACATGAGATGGAAAGGGTGAGTTGATAGGTGAAGAATGCACAGTACAAGTAAGACAGCAGAACAGCAACAAAGATGGTGAGAACAGCAAAGACAAAACTTGAGAAGAAGTTAGCAGTAGGGATAAAAAAACAGAGACAAATACTTTTTGAGGCACACAGCAGAAATTAGAATGGGATAGATCTGTCCAAGGTAACCAAGGATGAGGCATAAATCACAAAAGACTGGAAACAGCCAGAGGTACTAAGCAAATAATTTGTTTCAGTCTTCACAAAGGAAAGCAAAGTATGGGTACCATGCTGTGTAAAAGTCATGGAAATGGGAAGAATAGTGGAAAGACAACAAAACAGAGATGGTGGAGAATGGAGTGACTGGTTTAGGGAGGTTAAAGCACAATGACCAGATGGGCTAACTTCAAAATTTCTCAGGAATCTGGCCAGTGTACTGGCACCCCTCCACTCAGTGTATATCTTCAAAAGGTCACTCCCTAAAGTAGAAGTACCCAAGGACTGGTAACAGCAAGTGTAGCACCATATTGCAAGAGGCAGAACAGGATATATGTTGCTAACCTCATGCCTGTTAAGTTAACTGCAAAGGTGCATACAGTGATGAAGAAAATGCAGAGGGGAAAGCTGATAGCATTTCTAGAGGACAGCAATTTCCAGATGAGCAACCAACATGGATTCATGGCAAAAAGGAGTTACCAGCTCAGACATAAAGAAGGTTTATTACTGGGATGCAGGACAACCATTCAGCACATGTGGCTGGCTCTCCAGCTTCACTTGTTGTGTCCATACACTGGGTGACCTGCATTACACATCGGTGACCTTCTTTCATGACAGTGACTAGACTTTGGTTTGCCTTTGTTTATAAATTTGTCACTATAAATATGTCCAGGAAAATCATTCAGTGAGAATTACAATTTTGCAGACATGCACTTGTGCTGAAGTAGTGAATGTTTGACTGTTTACTAGAGAAAAATGTTCAGTCTGGTAAGCATACCACTGTTCCTGCAGACTCATAATATCTATTTGTATTACAGCACTGACAATTACACCCATGCATTTTAATAATTGTGTAAGAAGCAACAGCAACTACTTCAAGAGCATAAACAAGAGAAATGGGTCTCTATGACATGAAATAGGTTCTTAGGTATATACTAGGCTAATAACTACTAGGGAGCTTATTAACCTAGCTGTGAAACCCAAATGTGACCCAGAAGTTTGATTTATATAGGGGTGAGATTCATTGACTGCCTCTGTCCATCAGAGACAAAGAAACCAGACCAGAGTAGAATTTCAAATTACCCATCCATTGGTCTAAGTTGTACTTAAATAAATAAATAAATTAAATAGGGAGGAACTCTGCTTCACATAAATGGGGAGCCTGTTCCAGAGAATGGGAATTGTCTGAAAAAACATATCTGTCTCTCCAACATGTACTATTAATGTTGCAAGCAAAATGTAGGTCTTTTACCCTAGAAGTTCTGATGTTTGCTTTGCAATTTATCAAAACAGGGTCCAGGAATGCCTTGTATGCCAGAAAAGGATTACCTCTCAGACATCTATATCATACCAAATAAAGAGATGGGAGTTTTGAGGTGATCTGTGTAGGATATTGTATTTGCTGCCTGAATTCTTTTTTAAAGAGTCTTTGTGGATGTTCCAGTTGCTGCATGTGTCTCTTCAGGTACATATTGAAGGGGGGTATTATGCTCTGTGATGTGTCTGATGAGGCCCAAGTGCAGTGTTATGATGATCTCTTTGGACCTAGATACCACACCCTTGATTATACATTGAGCAACACTGAAGGATTTTCTTACTACCTTGGACACATGTTGGTCAAAGGCTAGGTTACCATCTACATGAGTTCCTAGAGTCCTGACTAGTGAACCGCCTTTTAGGAGTATTTTATTGATGACATAGTAACCTGAGGTGTCATACCTCTAAAAAGGTAATATAATGCTTTTCTTGGTATTGATTTTAAGCCTTGGCTTTGACACCAAGCATGTGTGTGTGTGTTAGGCCTTCCTGAAGGGTGTTTTCTCTTGGGTGGATTTAATGATTGCTCCGAGTTTGCAAACATCTGCATACTTGGTGAGCCAGTGGCCTTTAACATTGGCTTTGACATCCAAGAAGCAGATGCTAAAGAGGAATTTGCCTAGCACAAACACACAGGGGACTCCACTGGTGTCCAGCCAGTGTGAGGAGGTAGCCTCACCAATTTTAACCTCCTGGGTCCTATCAGCAAGCCAGGTAGCTATCCAGTGTGTCATAAAGGGGTTTATACCTAGTTCAATATGTTTGTTGACAATGCATGAGTAGGATATTGTATCAAATGATTTAGCCAGATCTAGGCAGGCAGTATGCACCATTTCTCCCTCATACATTTCCTCAATGATCTTTTCAAAAAAGTGCACCAGATTCAGGAAGAATGACCTTCCTTTGATAAAGCCAAACTGGGAGGGATCCAGTGACTTGAGGTCTCCTATGTTCTTGCTGATAATTTCCATTATAATTCTTTCCATGGCTTTGTAAAAAAGACTAGTCAGATTATTGGGTCTGTAGTTTGCAGGATCTGTTGAAGGGGAATGACCATCACAGTCCTCCATTTTAATGGTACAAAGCCTGTTTTTTTTTAAGAGTGTAGTTGTTAGAAAAATATGTATTAGTAATATGCATGCTTAGTGCAATTGAGGTTTAAAAGGGTTAATACATTTATTCTGTTCACACTGCATGAATCTGCACAGCTATTAGAAACTAAACAAGAAGCATTTGATTTCTGCTAAGGTCATGAAAATAATAAGAAGTATTTCATTTCTACTAGTGTCATGAGACTTAACAAAGAGTTATTGATTTTCTGTTTATGCCATGAGAAAGTACA
Source organism: Protopterus annectens (assembly GCF_019279795.1). Taxonomy (NCBI): domain Eukaryota; kingdom Metazoa; phylum Chordata; order Ceratodontiformes; family Protopteridae; genus Protopterus; species Protopterus annectens. The sequence continues at coordinate 617,412,580 of NC_056751.1, read as the reverse complement.
CAGCTGCTAGAAGCTTTGATAAAAAAACACAATGGATGCTTGAAAGTATAAACCGTAGTCAGCATTACTTGTACCTAAGCTAGAAATGTACCTTGAATCTAGGCAAAATGTAACACATATATTAGAACTGCACAATTGAAGAATTGAAAGTTTGTGGTGGGCTGAAGTAAGCCCCAAGGCCAGGTTGTTTTTCTCAAATGTTTTGTAAATCAGCAGTTATTCTCAACTAGTCAGCAATTAGTCTAGTAACATTTTCTGTAGAGCAATACAGAAAGCTGTGTCTAACTACATCAGCAATAGAAGTAACATTTCTGTGTGACATGGAAACAGCTGTATAAAAATACCATACTAATCATTAATGCTCAGACAAACCATTATGCCAGCATGCTTTGTCTCCTTGCTGCAAGTTAATAAAGGGTGCCTTGCTTGAACCTTATGTGAATTGGTCTTTGAAGTTTTTTCCTTTGACAGATTGGTCCTTCGGACCGGAAACCTCTCTTCACCTCGGATCAGATGGGCCAGGTGGTTGAAACCGTACGGGGAAGAAACCGAATCGGTTCTTCTTATTTAAAAAGCCCTCCAACTGAATTGTCATTCAAAAGAGGCCAGCCACTTTCTGATCTGCGACTGAAGGATGGGTCTCCACGACTCAGGTGATCAATCACGTAGGCTCAGGTAAGGTCAATATACTTTTTCTTGTTTTCTGTTTTAGATCAGGGACTAGATTTGTATTGTTTTTGTCAGGACTGTATTTTTCTTACAAGTCAGGGACAGAAAAGATTACTGTCTTGTCATAGATCAGGAGAAACAGAATAAGTAGGCAGTCATTCTGAAGAGACTATAACAAAATCCATGGTACCACGTTAAAAAATAAGAGAAGTTATGTAACGTAAAAGGGTAGAACAAAATGGGTAATAATTCCACAAAAAGACCCCGAAATCCACCGTTAACAGAAGACGCAAAATACATGCAGTCACAGCGCACCGACAATATTAAATATTATTCAAAATGGGTTAATAAGTATGAATACGACAGGAAATTAGAAAAATCCTCGCTTATCAAACTTATCAAACAGCTCAAAACCGATTCCAAAGGTCGGGTAAAAAAGCAAAGTAAATTAGGAATTCCTCAGGCACACAGGTGATTTGAGGAAGTAAACCGTAGGGAACAAAAGAACAAAAATTCAAAAGCAATGTTTTTAGACAAGGAGAACAATAACTTAGTAATAGCATCAGCACCTCCGCCTCCCTTACTGGAATATGAAGCAAGTGAACAGGTTAGTCCACCCCCACGATATCCTGTGGTCACTGAAGAAAGAGGCATTATGAAAATAAAACCATATATTAGAGATTCCATTGGGACCAGGTCTCAAACAAAGGCAGGTAACTCAAATGAAGGCATTGAGTTATATCAAATGGTTAAGAATTCATGATCTATGAGTGAAGAAGAAATATGCCCACTAATAGAAGTACCCAACCCTCAGGCAGGTCAGGACAATCAGGACCCAACTATTTTAGTGTATAGACCTTGGACTCCAGAGGATATCCGGAAAGCCACTGAGGGAATTCCCCATCCAAAAGTTAATTTTAGAAAATTCTCAGAAGATTTACAAGGAATGAGGCTGAGTTATAAGCTAAATGGAGAAGAGGTAGAAAAAGTAGTTAGACAAATTGTGTGGCCAGATTGGCACATGATTAGTGGCAACTGGAATCTCCGTGATGCTGCACAAAGACCCCTCCCACATAGCAGCGCAGAATTAGACAACAGAGTAAAAGGTCTTACAGACTGCATCTCTGAAAAATGGAAGCCTAGGGCAGACTGGACTTGCATTAATCAATGCATCCAACAAGAAGGTGAAACTATTGACTGGTATTATGCCAGACTATTAGAATGTTTTAATAACCACTGTGGAATGCAGGTTCCTGAAGATCAAACACAAGATTCCCCATACGAACAGCAGTTAAAGAATGCATTTTTAAAGGGCAGTATTGCACCCATAAGCAGTTTTATTACAAAACACATGGTAGACCATCATACAAGCAGGTTACAGTCATTACTTGAATATGCTAGGCATGCCGAAAGGCATTTTAATAGCAAAAAGAAAAAGAAAGCTCAAGTATTTTCTGTAGAAGATGGAGCAGAAGTTTATGTAGTACAGTCCAGGAAAAAGGGCAAGAAAAATGCACAGGGAAACAAACAATCTGATCAATGATCAGAGGACTTTGAAGGGCGAAAGAAAAGGGGTGAATGTTTTAAATGCGGTAAAAAGGGACACTTGGCAAAGGATTGCAGGAAAAATAAGAAGGCAACAACGGAAGACAAGGAGAGTGAGGACTGACTATATGGTAGTCAGGAATCACTAGAAGGAGCTAGCGAAGAAGGGACAAATGAGAATGTGATAGAGGGAGTAGAGGAAGTGCAGGAAGTAAGTGACAATGAAGAAGATGAAATATTAGACCTAGCTTTATTGAGCCTGGAGCTCTATTTAGCAGACACAAAACCAGAAGTTACACTCTTGGTAGAAGGGAGGGAAGTCAAATTCTTGTGTGACTCAGGGGCATCATGAACCCTGATACATCCCTCCAAACTACCAGAAAACACAGAGACACCTGATTACATACTGGTTAAAGCAGCTAATGGACAGCTGTATCAGGAGCCACTCTCCCTTGACATTGCAATAACTGATCCAGTTTCAGGATTGACACAAAAATGCAAAATTGTTGTTTCTGCAAAATGCCCAGTAAACCTCTTGGGCAGAGACCTCATGCAGCTATTTAGTATAGCAGTAGCCTCAACCATGCAGGGTATGGAAGCACAGTAACAAATTGATACCTTTGCAGTGCAATCGGAGGGTGAAATGTTTTATTGGTACAGCCAGGACTTGGTTACGACTGGTCCAGGGACTGTGACTGAAGAATTAATGAATATAGCTATCAGCAAGTTCCCCTTCCTTGACATCGATAAGCAACACCTGTTGCACTGTACCCTGTATTATTGTAACACACCAGGACCTGATAAGGAATATGAGCAAGAACTGTTTAAAAATCATGCAAACAGATTGATATTACATAATCTGTACTGGGACACAGAAGGGAACAGTGTAGCCAGCTGTTCATTGTCCCAGGAGTTCTTTACACTTTATAAATCTAATCGATTACCACATGTTAGCTTAACCAAGAACAAAAATATAGAATGGGCAGACCTAGGAGAAACAGTCATGAGATGGGAGAAACAGACAGAATTAGAACTGTCAGAACAGGGAATACAAATACAGAAGCTGAATAGGATAACTCAGACCCACCCAGCTGTGCACTTGCAGTCTAGCAAGGACAGCTGATTAGCACTCCTATTAAAGGAGGAAGAGAATGCCTTACAAAATATACCAGAGACTCTCTGGTCAACAGGAAAATCAGATGTAGGACTTATCGTACAGCAGGACCAGTAACTATCATGCCAAAGTCAACATTTAGACCACAGAAAAGACAGTATCCCTTAAGAAAAGATGCAGAGACAGGGATAAAGCCTATTATAGCAGCCTTACTTAAAGGAGGGATACTAGCAGAATCTCCTGATTCACCATGTAACACATCCTTATTTCCAGTTAAAAAAGCAAATGGAGAATGGCGTATGGTCCAAGATTTACAAGCTGTAAATGATGCAGTAATACCAAGGACACCTACGGTGCCAGACCCACACACCCTGTTGAATGATTTAAAACCTCAACAGAAGTATTTTTCTGTGGTAGACATCAGCAATGCATTCTTTTTGATACCGATACACCCTGATAGCCAGTATTGGTTTGCATTCACATTTCAGGAGAAAAGGTATACATATACGCAACTACCACAGGGATATTGTGAAAGTCCAACAATATTCTCACAAGAAATGGCAAGCAACTTGGCGGGATTCACCCCACCAAGAGGCAGTCAGATTTTACTTTATGTTGATGACATCTTACTGGCGGCCCCCACCCAGCAAGATTGTAGAGAAGATACCATAGCGCTATTACGATTTTTAGCCGCTGAAGGACATAAGGTAAATAAAAATAAACTGCAGCTTTGGAAAAAACAAGTTAAATACCTGGGATATGTAATATCCAAGAAAGGCAGAACACTAGATGAGGACAGAAAGGTAGCAATTTTGCAAGCACCAAAACCCAGTACCAAGAAGGTAATGATGTCCTTCCTGGGTACAACTAATTTTTACCGGAGTTGGATTCCAAACTATGCTTTGGAATCTGCACCTCTGACTGACCTTATATATAAGAAGCCTATGGCAGCGCAGGATTTATTACAATGGACACCAGAAGCAGAATCTGCTTTCTGCAAACTGATGCAGTTAATAGCATCCTCATTAGTTCTGGGATTACCAAACTACCATAAACTTTTTTTCCAACCTGTAGATTGTAAGCAGGGTTACATGACATCAGTATTAACACAGCAGCATGGGGATAAGCAACGCCCCATTGCTTACTATTCATCACAACTAGACCTAGTGGCACGATCCTTACCCCCACTATGTACAAGCAGTAGTCGCAGCTGCAATGGCAGTACAGGTTTCGGCCTCAGTAGTCTTATTCCACCCTCTCACTTTGAGAGTGCCTCATGCAGTCGCAATTATTTTACTAAAAGAAAAGATGGCATGTTTTTCCCCTGCTAGGCATCTTTCCTGTATGACTATATTGTTGAGCCAACCTGACATAACAATTGAGCGATGCACGACTTTAAACCCTTTTACTCTGCTCCCGACCCCCTGCAGACGGCACACCACACTGCTGCCTGCAGGTAATTGAGCAAAAGATCCTACCTAGAAAAGATCTCATGGATGTCCCCTTGGATGATGCCGAGGTGACATACTACGTGGATGGTTCGTGCAAAAGGGGTCCTGCAGGACAGAACCTAGTAGGATATGCAGTAATTTCTGACACAGATTATAGAAGCAAAACCTTTACCACACAACTTATCTGCACAGGCAGCAGAATTGATTGCCTTGACACGGGCATGTATCTTAGCAAAGGGTAAATGTGTAAACATTTTTACCGACAGCTAGTACGCTTTTTCTACTGTACATGTTTTTGCGCAACAGTGGAAAAAACGAGGAATGATAACATCTACTGGCAAACCTATAAATCATGCACAGTTTATTTTAGATCTTTTAGAATCTATTCAGTTACCTCAGAAAGTAGCCATTTGTAAATGCACAGCTCACACCAAGCAACAAAATAGGATTTCAAAAGGTAATGCGAGAGCTGATACAACTGCAAAACAAACAGCTACAGAAGTATTTCTTTTAAATGAGGAATTACAACTCTCTGTGATTTTAGACTTAGAAATGTTAATGCAGACACTCACTACGCAAGCTGAAAAACAAAGATGGGTAAAACGAGGAGCAATTCTCAAAAAGGGGCTGTACATCTCTAAAGAAGGGAAACCGATACTACCATCTAATTTGTTTAGATATGCAGCTTTGTTGAGTCATGGTCAGTGCCATGTCTCAACAGAGGGGATGGTACAGCTGGTGAACCAGGTGTTCACAACGTACGGATTTACAAACTACTCTAAAAAATTTTGTTTGACTTGTCAGATTTGCAACAAACATCATGCACAAGGGGCGTTAAAGCCCAAGCAAGGGAGTTTCCCTACACAACCATATCCATTTCACACTATCTGTATGGATTTCATAGAATTGAACAAATGTGAAAATAAGAAGTATTGTCTTGTCATTGTAGATATGTTTTCCAGATGGGTGGAAGTCTTTCCAACCAAAAATCCAGATGCAGCCACGGTGGCAAAAGTACTTGTCAAATAAATCATCCCTAGATTCGGCATTCCGGAAAGGATCTACAGTGACAATGGTACACACTTTGTAAACCAAACCATACAGCAATTAAGTAAGCATTTCGCTATTTCTTTAAAAAATCATTGTGCATACCATCTGCAATCTGCAGGGCTAGTTGAAAGGCATAATGGAATATTAAAAAACAAATTGAGAAAGTTAATAGCTGAGACAGGAAAGAATTGGTTGTATTGTTTGCCGCTGGCGCTGTTGAGCATGAGAACTGTTCCGACTGCAAAAGGATTGACTCCTTTTGAAAAACTATTTGGAAGGGCTTATTAAACACCCCAGTGGAAACTTCTCATGTCCTCAGACCAGGAAGCTGATTTTACACTAGCTGAATATATGAGGAAGTTAATGAATTCTAAACATCTTTTGCAGTCAAATTCTGTTTCAGATAGAAAACAAACCAAGACATCAGAAGTAGCAGTGACACCCGGAGACTGGGTGTGGATAAAAGTTATAAAGAAGAAGAATTGGTCATCACCAAGGTGGGAAGATCCATACCAGGTGCTTCTTTCGACACCCACTGCAGTCAAGATAGCAGATCGAGCTTCGTGGATCCACCTGACGTACTGCAAACTAGTTAGGAACTTTGAACTAGACAAAAATCTTACCTTTCCATCGGGGCCCCCAGCACAAAGTCTGGCTACAATGGGGGGTCAGATCAATAGGACTGATCCGTCTCAACCCCAGTGAAGAACTCATTGGTGCTGAAGGTCCTATTAGGGCAGAGAGTAAGATCACATGTCAAAAGCAAAAATGATGGAATCCAGGAAAAATCCAAATACACCTACTCGAAAGAGTCGGAGAAAACAAGAATGCAGAACAATCGTTTCCTCAGAAGTATTGCATAATCATCCTGTTGACTGTACTAGTGACAATAATCTTTTTGTTGTGGCCATTCCTTTTCCCAGCCACACAAACTGAACTTAATAAGCGTGGAGAGTTGCACATTGAGTGGCACCCAAACTTCAACACTTACCAGGCAATCAAATATGTGTATACTGAGACCTTCAATGTTTCACATTGCTGGATTTACACAGCTTTGCCAACAGCATACGGGGTGTTATTGTTAACTTCAGTCCCCCTAGGAGCCAACAAGACCTGGGAAAACTTAGTCTGTGATACATCAGATGTCACATCACAAGATAAAGTAGCATTGCACTTGTCTGTTCGACAGAAGGGGACTGTGTGTTTTTACAAAAATGATACAGTTCAGGTGGGTTGGAGCAATTGCAATGTGACTGTTCCCTATAGATGCTACAATAAAACTGATAACACAGGTTCCTATTGAAACACAAGCTATGATTAATTTTTTTAACTGATGCATAGGACAACTAATGAAGTAAAACATAATGCTGACCTCTATAAACAACTGATTATAGTTGACAAAAAAATGTTTCATCCAGAGCCAGGACATAGTAAAGTTACTACCAAAGTAGAAGATTGCTACTTTGTATGTGGTAGGAAAGCATATAAGTGGTTACCTGAGAATTGGTCCGGCAGTTGTTATTTGGGGTACCTGGTTCCGGCAGTACGACACACAGCAGTTTTACCTCAAGGGAAAATTCGGAATGTTCGACGAGAAATCAAGAAGCCTGTCAACCCAGTGGGGCAAATCAATACGGGCTGGAAAAACTATCATGCTGTGGGCCTAGGGAAAAATGGACTGTCACATATGGACTTGGGTGATACCATCATCTCGTGGGCAGGTGTACTGCCAGCATATGGAGCAACAAAATCAATCTGGGAACTGAGAAAACTGTCTAAACTTCTCAAAATAATGAGCAATGCAACCTTTTCTGCCCTAGAATTGGTGACTGATGAACTGACTGCCATGAGAACTGTAGTGCTTCAAAACCGCATGGCTCTTGACTTCACCCTAGTGGTGAGAGGAGGTACTTGCGCTTTAATCCAGGAGGAGAGCTGTTTGTATATTCCTGACAACAAACACGAGATAGACAATCACCTTGAGGTAATTCAGCAGGTGTCGGCTATGACCAAGCCAGGACCAAATCCATTGACGGACTTTTTCCAGAGATTGTTTGGGGTGTGGGGCAGTATCCTAATGAACATCCTGATTGCCATCTGTGTAGGAATGATCCTGCTGGTAGTATGTGTGTGCTGCTGCATCCCCTGCATGAAAAGACTGATTAAAGACTTTATAGACATGTCAGTTTCAGAAACCTTACACCAAGGTGCTGAACTTGAAGAATTGTTGAAAAATTGAAAATGCTTTCATATGTTTAAACTGAATGACTCTCTTAACTGCAAATCCTGAGTAGGAAGAGGATAGGGGAAGAAAAAAAAAACTGTTTATGCTTATTTTGAAAGTAGAATAAAAGTATTAAAAGGGGGAAATGTTAGAAAAATATGTGTTAGTAATATGCATGCTTAGTGCATTTGAGGTTTAAAGGGGTTAATACATTTATTCTGTTCACACTGCATGAATCTGCACAGCTATTAGAAACTTAACAAGAAGCATTTGATTTCTGCTAAGGTCATGAAAATAATAATAAGTATTTCATGTCTACTAGTGTCATGAGACTTAACAAAGAGTTATTGATTTTCTGCTTATGCCATGAGAAAGTACACAGCTGCTAGAAGCTTTGATAAAGAACACAATGGATGCTTGAAAGTATAAATCGTAGTCAGCATTACTTGTACCTAAGCTAGAAATGTACCTTGAATCTAGGCAAAATGTAACACATATATTAGAACTGCACAATTGAAGAATTGAAAGTTTGTGGTGGGCTAAAATAAGCCCCCAGGCCAGGTTATTTTTCTTAAATGTTTTGTAAATCAGCAGTTATTCTCAACTAGTCAGCAATTAGTCTAGTAACATTTTCTGTAGAACAATACAGACAGCTGTGTCTAACTATGTCAGCAATAGAAGTAACATTTCTGTGTGAAATGGAAAGAACTGTATATAAATACCATACTAATCATTAATGTTCAGACAAACCATTTTGCCAGCATGCTTTGTCTCCTTGCTGCAAGTTAATAAAGGGTGCCTTGCTTGAACCTTACGTGAATCGGTCTTTGAAGTTTTTTCCTTTGACAGTAGTTAAATAGTGAATCTAGGGGTCCTGAAAATTCATATTTTAGATTGTTCACGAGGCATCCTGGGATGTTATTGGGGCCCATTAAGGCTGTGTTCTTGGCTTTAGCGAATGCAGTGAGCACATGCTCCGTAGTTATAGTCAGAGGGGTTATGTTTGAGGAAATTTTTGCAGGAATGGTTAAGGATGAAAGGGGTAAAGCTGGAACTGAATTTGTCCACTATCTGGTTCGGTCTATTGCCAGGCTCAGGGAATATGGCACAGTTAACCATCATTTCAGCACAATGCTGTGTGCTGCCCTTGAGGTTTCTGATATGGCTGTAGAAGGCTTTATGGTTATCTTTCACCTGGGAGGCTATCTCAAACTCAAAGGTGGCTTTGCTTGACTTAATTAGATTCTTAGTTACCTATTTAGCTTGATGAGAGAGTTTTTATCTTTATGGGAATTACCCATATCCTGATTTTTGCAATTATTATTTTCCTTTTGTTGCATAACCTGTTTAATTTGGGATGCCACTAGGGCAGTTTGTTTCTGGGGCTAGTCCTAGGATTACGTCTGATAGGCACAGGAGCCTCTATGCAGCCACTGGTATGATTGTACAGAGTTTCTGACAATAATTCAGCATAGCATGCTGTGTTCTATGGGTATGGAGGGGCACTGAATTTTTGACAGTCCATCACTTAATGAAACATAATTTGCTTTGGAATAGTTCCTAACTGTTACTGCTATTAACAGGATTATGGAGTTGACTTTGATTTTGAAGGAGTCAGCTTTATGGTCGGACCTTACCAGGGAGGATGAGACATTGGGGTCTGCAGTGTTCTCCCCATATTTGTGAGCACAAGATCCAGTAGGCTGGAGCCTTTAATGGGTGTATTCACTATTTGGTCAAGAGTGTTTGTATTTACGAAGGCTAGAAATCATTGTCTATGTAGGTATAGAAGGGTAATTAAAGTCTCCCATGAGAAGGGTGTTAGGTTGGATGATAAGTGCTACCAATAGCTCCAAGTATGCATTGTGAGCTTCTTGGGACATGGAGGGTGACCTATAGCTAGTTAGGATACAGTATGGGAATTTGTCTATGGCAATTTGCACATGGAGGAACTCCAGTGCATAATACTGTTTGACCACCCTACAGGTATGCTTGTTATTGATGTGTAATGAGTCAACTCCACCCTTAGCTCTTGTCTGTGCAGCTACTGGTCCAGAAGTGTGGAAGAGACTGAACCCTTGCACTGCTGGGTAAATGTACAGATGTCTATATTCTCAAGTGTAAGTAGGGCTTGGAGGGTGTGTAGCATTTTTTAGGAGCCTGGCACTGAGCAGTAACTCCATGAGGTTCAGTTGAGTTGATTTTGTTATATCAGTAGGTTTGTCAAGTTGGCATTGTCTAAAAAAGGCACTATGGGGTTCGATAAAGTTTTAGCCAGTATTTGAAAACCTAGAGGGGAATGGTGCAAAAATTCTTTGGCAAAGCAAAGTGGTCTATTAACCATGTTAACCATGTTAACCATGCACTTAACATCCAACCCAACACCCTTCTCATGGGAGACTTTAATTACCCTTCTATACCTACATAGACAGTGATGTAGGGTTGGGAGGGTGGCCTAATGGTTAAGGTGTTTGCCTTAGAAACACAAGGTGCAGGGTTTGAATCTCACAAGGGATAATTGGATAGGCTTAAAATGGCTCACAAGGTCAATTAGCCTAGTACTAATCTATGAACCAATGTCCTCCCAAGCTGACAAATATTGGATTCCATTAGAATGATACCAGAAAGATAGCCAGTTGCTGAAAGCAATCATTTTTGCTCATGTTGTGGCATCATCACTGGTGATGGTAATATGCTGCTCAACACTAGTCTTACACTAGCCTGAGACACATAGTTGGAAAGCTCCATGATATCTCTCTTCATATAGTTCAGACAGGTACATCTCAGATCATTTACACCTGCATGGAATATGATGGAATCATACCAGCAGGTGTGGTGTAATGACTTGAGTGCATATGTGATTTGACAGATCCTGACTACAGATAGGAAACAAACAGTTATCTTCTCCTTGTTCAGCCTGGTTAGAGGGGCATCAGTATATCTTACAGTGAAATCTCTTATGATGAGACCCCTGGGAAGTGTATTTGCTTGGCTTAGGTGCTTAGTGTTTGCGGGTTCACTGAAACTGACAGCATGCGTGGTGTTAGGTGGTGGTCTTTTTTGAGTTTTCCTTTGGCCTTTTTGAGGCACAGCTTTGACAATGGGTGGTCTAGGCAATCTTTGTTGCTTAGGAAGCTTGCTTTTATGTGCGTTAGCATATGTTAGTTTATGTATCTGTTCTGTGCTATGTGAAGTGGGTGTTGTGTGCATGGTTCTAACAACCTGATGTGCACTTGTATGTGAGAGTCTAGCCTCACGTGTCATTGTGTAAGTACACCTCTTGCACAATGTGTCTGCTTCTTTAAGGATTTAGTGGTTATCAGTAAACATGAGACAACTGTTGCATTGTCTCAAGATGCCTGTATCCACCAAGCTGGCTACAGAGAAGTTAGGAAATTGCATATCCTTACTTTCCATTCCTTTGATTGGTGAGCCACAAGAGAGTGGTGTATTGGGGTTAGAAGGCTATTAAAATTGCTTTGCTGGTGCAGACTAATAAAAAGAAGTTATGTTCTTACCATAACGTTCCATCTGTGTTGTTCATCTTCATTCATTACTGATGGGTGTTGGTTCCGTCCTTGGAACCATGTCGGCCTTATCACAAGCTTATCCCAATCAAAAAACTCTCAAGCTAAGCTTTACCCATAGTGCCTCTCTCCCTGTTACCTCAGATTGAGTTTGCCCATGATAAAGAAATCAGAGGCTTTTTCTGATCAGGTCCCCTAATGCGGAATGTGGACCAAATTCGAACTTCGAGGAGCTCAATGAAGATGAACAAAACAGATGGAATGTTATGGTAGGAACATAACTCCTTTATCTGATGTTGCTCATCTTCATTCATTTCTTTCTGATGGAACAGAGTTCCTAGCTACTTTATGTCCTGGGAGGCCCTTATGGAAGGATGTTTCTGAGTACCACTGAACCAAAGGATGATCTCCTCCTGGAGGCCAAATCCAATTTGTAATGAGTGATAAAGGTATGTGGAGTAGCCCAAGTTGCAGCTGCACATATATCATCCATTGAAGCCTTTGAGTGGAAAGCAACAGAAGTCACCACTGAAATGGTGGAGTGTGCTTTGACCTTGCTCTGTAGAGGAATTTTATTATGCTGGTAAACAAAGGATATACAATTTCTCAACCACTTAGATAAGGTGACTTTAGAAACAGAGTTTCCTAATTTGGGGCCAGAATACAAAATCAACAACTGGTCTGATTTACGTACTGATTTAGTTCTGCCCAGATAAAATTGTAATTGTCTATGTACATCTGCAAATGAAGGCAGTATTCTCCTTTGCTTGAGTAGTTAGGAAAAAAGACTGGTAGGTCAGTTGTCTAGTTAATTGTCAATTCTGAGATAACTTTGAGCAGAAAGGAAGGGTTAGTCCAGAGTGATACTCTGTCCTTATGAAAGACCATGTACGGGTGTTTTATACGCAAGGCTTGAGGATCAGATATGTGTCTTGCTGAGGTGATGGCTACTAGATATAGCGATTGCCAAGATAAAAACTTTATATCACAAGTGTCAGCAGGTTTGAAAGGTGATTGAGTCAGGGATTGTAGTACTAGTGTTAAGGTCCAAGACTCGATGGGTTCTTTGAAGGGTGGTCTGATATGTGAGACCCCTTTCAAGAAAGTTTTACAGAGATGATGGGAGATTAGGGATGACTCTTGGAATCCATTATGGAAGTTTGAGATAGCAGCCAGATGAACATGAATGGTGGAGGCTGCTGTTCTTGAATGAAGGAGACCTGATAAGTAGTCCAAAACCACACTGACAGGAGCTGAGCAAGGGTCTAGTTTTCTTTGTCCGGACCAAATAAGGAATCTCTTCCACTTGCTATGGTAGATTTTCCTGGTGGATGGTTTATGTAAAGCCAGAAGAATATTACTTACCAGGGAGGTAAGGTTATTCTGCCTGGCAATTACTGGAAGTGGAGAAACTGAGCTGTCAGCTTGAGGCTGGATATGTTTGGGTGAGTCAACCCCTGCAGTGAGATCACTTCTGGATTTGGATCCAGAATCCATGGTTGGCATACTAAGTGAGACCAAAGGAAGGGAAAACAAACTTGTCGGGGCCAGTAGGGTGCAATGAGGATTAATTTTCTTCTCAGTCAAAGGGCCTTCTTCAGAAATTTTGGGATCAAGGGAAGGGGAGGGAAAGCATACAGAAGTCCTGTAGGCCAATCATGTATCAGACCGTCCCTCTGGGACTCCCCTTGTGGGGGAATTAGGGCAAAGTAGCTGCTGCATTTGTTATTTGCTGGAGAGGTGAATAGATTGCAGCAAGGCTGGCCCCAGTGACTGAAGGTCTTCACCTCTACAGTTGAATTGAGGGACCACCCATGAGGCAGGAGAATACATTTGCTCAGTTTGTCTGCAACCAAGTTGGAAATCCCGAGAATGTGCATTGTGATCAGAAAGAGGTTGGAAGCTATCACCTATTGCCAAATTCTCATGGCCTCTCAACACAATGGGTAGGACCTGGTTCCCCCTTGTTTGTTGATGTACCAGACCACTGACATGTTGTCAGACTGGATAGCAATTGTCCCAGATGGGAGGACAGATTGGAATTCTTGCTATGCTAGAAGCACTGCCTTCAGTTCTAGAACATTGATATGCAGGTTGGCCTCTATGGTTGACCAAGTGCCTTGGACCATCTTTTCCTGAAAAAGCCCCCCCCTAACCCTATCAGGGAAGTGTCTGTGGACACTATGGTCCTGGGCTGAGGTGGGAAAAAGGGGCAACTCCATAGGTCTTTCTCTGGTTTCATCCACCAAGTTAAATCTTGTTTGCATCTCCTGGTTATGTGGATATGAAATGACATAGGATGATGCAAAGGATACCACTATGTTACTAGTTGCCACTGAAGAAGCCTCATGTGTTGTCTTGCTAGAATAACTATTGTAACGGATGCTGCCATTGATCCTAGAAGTTGAAGGACAGCCTGAGCTGAAACTTTGTCTTGAGAGAGTATCACCCGGAGTTGGGAACTTAGTCTTTCCAATCTGTGATCTGGGAGGAAGACTAGGCAGGATTGGGTATTGAAGTTTGCTCCTATAAATTCCAGTGTTTGAGAAGGAGTCAACTTGCATTTCCCCCTATTTATATAGCTTCCTAGGTATTCTGCTAGTGCTACAGTATAGTTTAAGGCTGTAACCAGTAGATGCTGGGTGGGGGTGGTAAGGAGCCAGTCATCTAAGTAGGGAAACACTTGGAATCCTTGCAGTCTCAAGTGAGCTGTTACTACTGCCATGCATTTGGTGAACACTCTGGGGGCTGTAGAGAGTCCAAAGGGCAGCACCCGGAATTGGTAATGATTGGCTCCCAGCCAGAAGTGAAGAAATCTTCTGGAGCTTTTGTCCATTTTTATGTGGTAATACGCATCCTGAAGATCCATTGAGCACATCCAATTGCCTTTCCCCAGGAAATGTAGGATAGACTGAACCATGACCATCCAGAATTTTGTTTGGTTGACAAACTTGTTCAGAATGCTGAGATCCAAAATTGGTCTCCAGTCCCCTGTCTTTTGTGGCAGTAAAAAGAACCTAGAGTAACATCCGGATCCTATTTGATCTGATCGGACTGCTTGGATGACTCTTTTTTGAGACAGCTTTCTTATATGCAGAGCTGCTGCATCCCTATGACTGGGCGGAACATTGGGAATTTGTCTTAATGACTTTGAGTAAATATTGAATGGTGTGTGATAACCTCTGGCTATGATATTCTGCACCCAAGAATCTGTAGTTATTGTTTGCCAGGCAGGGAGGTGCAGAGAAAAATGTTCCCCAACTGCTTCCAGAGGAAACTAATTGGGCTACTCTTCAGGAGCACTAGTAGGGCTGTTGAGAGAAAGAATCTCTGGACCTCTGGTTACACAGACCCCCCTCTGCCTCTGTAGGGACATCTTCCCAAAGAGTTACCCTCTCTGCCCCGGGGAGTAAACTCATCACTGTGTCACGGAAAGGGACTGGGATTTCTTGTGCCACATCTTTCCACTCCTCTGATTCCTAAAATAGGGTCATTGGTGGATGGAAAAATGTATGTCCATGGCAGGCAGGGTCTTGCCATCCTTTTCATACCTGGCTAACATGTCTTTCACTTTTTGGCCAAAAAGGGAAGAAGCTTCCACTGGAGCATTTAAAAAGGAAGACTTAAAAGGGTCCACAAAATCACAAAGGTGCATCCAGGTGTGATGTCTCATGACATGGCTCCAGCCACCCCTTTGGTAACATGAGAAGTTAACTGCATGGCTGTGTTAAAGATGGATTCCAGGGTCACAAGCTGTAAGGCAACTTTGTCACATACCTCATTAGAAACTGCTCCCACTAGTGTACTGGAGAGTTCTGAGATTAAGTCTCTCTGAAGCCTAGTAAAATGTGCCAAGAAATTCAAGGACCAAATGGCAAAGGTTGATGAGGCAAATATTCGGCTCTTTAATCTGTCCACCGCTTGAGACTGCCAGTTTGGGGGATCGACAGTATGGCTCTCCTCAGTGAGCTCTTTTCTAGTGGCCACCACCACCACCATAGCATCTACTGGTAGGCCCTTGGACCAGTGTGGACTTTCCTCAAGTGGGAATAAAATTTTGTCTGGTCTCTGGGGGATTGGTTAAATGGTATCAGGACTCTTCCATGTGAGCTGCACGATAAGTTTGACTAACTCATCTGCAGGCAGGTTCCCTTCATCGTAGTCCATATCTTCAGTGAGGGACTCTTCGGAGGAGTCCACATGCTTCCTCTTGCACAATCTCTTATGTGGTACCTCTTCAGGGGGGGATTCTGACAAGGAATCCAAAGAGCGGAGACACCGTGCATTAGGGTATCTTGAGGCTCTTGTGCTCGATGTCCCGATGTAGTGGAATGTGTCAGCTGCGGTTCAGAGGGAGGACATATATGGTATTCCAATACCAATGGTTTGCATACAGAGGCAAGGGCTCTCTCCATTGTTTGGAAAGCTGGCCCACCTGAAAAGAGGTGGGACCCCAGAACTGAGAAGCACAACCTCAGAACCAGTGTTATACCCCACCCCGACAAGCCCACTCCCAAGGAAGGAGTCCCAAGAGGACTTGGTACTGGCAAGACTCCCAGAACCATAGTAGATGGCACCATAGATAAAAACTGGCACCATACTAGGGATCTTGGTGCCTGCAGCACAGTCATAATCCCAAGGATGGCTTGGCTCCAAATGAGTTGCTGACCATAGGGCCAGCTCCTGAACCATGGTGAGGTCATGGTGAGGTCCACCAGTGGAACTGAAGAGGTGGGAACTGAAATAGGTGTTTGTGCTGGGTGCAAGGAGGTCAAAGAAGGAGAATATGCAGGTGTCTGTGGAGAAAGACTCCTAACTCCAGCTGGCAGGGGAGTTCTGGAAGGTGTTGAAATCTCTCTGGCCATCAGCAGCACAAGTCGCACTACGTCCAATTCTGAGAGGCTCCTGGAAGATCGGGTTAATAACCCCAATGGAGAATTAGGCCATTCCAAAAAAGGGCTCTATTGCTGCCCCAAGAAAGGCTTTGCGATGGGGGAGTAGTGGGTTTGAGGAGCAGATTGTCCTATCGGCACCATTGTCTCGAGACCAGTAATATGTATGGGGGGTAGTGATCGGTGGTGGATTAACTATTGTTGGTGCCAAATAGGATGGGGCTGAAGTAGTAGTTGAAGGCATAGTCAGTGCAGATATTATCAGTGCCATGGCTGGTGCTGGGGGCAGAGTTACTAAAGACGGAAATGAAATGGATGGATGCGCATGGTTTCAGAATCAAGGTCAGCACCATGGAGGGTGATTGAGGCCCCAGAGCCAAAGTTGTTGGTGCAAATTTTGGAATTTTTGGTTTGGGTTCAGACTTCCCATCACCAAGCGGTGAAGAGGGAGAAGTATGACTCAGTTTTTTGTGTTCTTTCTTTGGAGGGGGTGAGCCCTCCGACCCAGAAATAGCCTCTGTAAAGGGTGATTTTAGTAGGCATTTGATTATCAATTTGTTTCTCTTCTTGTTTAGGGTACGAGAACCGAACCCCTTACAAATCTCACATGGTGGTTAAATAGAGAGGTGTGAAACACCCAGACAGTATAAACAAGACACATGAGTGTCTGAATTTGGCATTTTGTGACCACATTGGTCACATTTCTTGAAACCTGTTGTCCCTTTCTAGTCAAATAACAGCTATTAATCAAAACTAGGATCCAATAAAAGTATAACATGCACTTTAAATGGAAAAAAAATAGATAGGAAAGCATTTTTTTTAAAAGGAAAAGAAATACCAACAATAGTATATAGATTACCTCAAGAGGTAAGGGGAAGAAAACTAGAGAAAAAAGAGAGAGGGAAGGCCTGTACCAGCAATGGTACTAAGATTAACAAGTTGGCAAGGAGGTAAAGACATTTCACACTACAGAAGGGTAAAAGTTTAGCAACTAATTAGAAAAGGGTTTACAAAAAAGAAAGAGAGAAAATTCTTTGGAAAAAGGTTTCAGAATAATAATTTTTATAGTAAGCTGAGAGCTGGCTTGGCACATCTTGTTATCTACATGGCAAATGAGATCTGAGGTAACAGGGAGAAGGGCACTGTGGGTAAAGCTTAGCTCAAGAGTTTTTTGGCTGGCACAAGCTTGTGATAACGCTGACTCAGTTCTGGGGATGGAACCGACACCCATCAGTAAGGAATAAATGAAGAATAACAACATCAGATGAATGCTTTATTGGGGCAGATTATGCTAAACAGTAATAAATTCTGCTAACTTTAATGTTTATGCAATACTGAATTCTAACAAACCTGTAGGTATTGTCACTTGAAGCTCAACCAGCTGCTTTAAGATTGTCTGTAAGGGTTGTTTTTCTTTCTCAGTGTTTGCTACTGTAAAGGGTACTGCTAACCTCCACAAATGCACAAAATTTATATCAGCACAGAAAAATCAGAAAACTAGCTAATGAGCCCTCTGGCAAATAAAATGACTATACTATGAGTCCTTTTGTGTATTTCCCAACTCAGACAGAACAGGGAACACCTTCTGCCTCACGATAAGTAAATCCAGTCCACCTAATGTAAAAACATACCCCTGGATTCATGAAGCGTGCGCCAGGTGCAGGCTTAGCATCGGCGATTAAACACCAAATATGGCCACCAAGCAATTCAGGTATGAGCTGTTTCCACGTGCACTACCTGCGTATGCTATGCCCGCATAACTCCTGTTTCTTGTATGCTTATTATCCCATGTGCAGCAGTGTAGCATGCAAATGAATGTATGTAGTGATCCAGGAAGTGGTGCAGGCATAGTGTAAGCAAGCAGAAATGTAAACCATAGAAAACAGTTTACATTTTTGCAAACATAAAATTGGAGCCATGACAGCCAACCAAACACATGTATTACAATGTTAATATATGCCAATGGCTAAATATATAGCAACTGGCATAAAAAAATTTACAAAATATGAAATTAACATTAAATATATATAGTCGCACTATCGCAACATGGAAGCGCAGGGCAGCAGTGCGCAAAGGGGATTGCAAGGAATATATAAAAATATACAATAAAACCACAATGAAACACATATCACGATTTCCCCATAATAGTCAATGGCAGGCATGCTACACCATACTCATGGCGCAAGGGTTGCTAAGAGACAGTGACAGTGTTATGCGCAGTAGCTAGGAATTAGTAGGCAATGCCATGCACATGAGAGGAGTAATAGTGAATCGCAGATTTCCCGCTGGTGTAAGGATGCACAAAACAGCATAGCGTTATAACACCGAGGTGAGCCCTTGAGATAAAGATGACATTAAGAGAGGGGTGTGCCGCCATTGCTGTAAGCACATTGGAGCTTTGCTAAACCAGTCTGCCCCTAGCTAGGCAAAGCTGCAGGATAGGGGTGTGTTGAATTCCCCATAGCTATGCTCAGCTGATAGTACACAAGGTACCCAAGTATGCATGTGAACGGAGATGAAAACACACATAAACCCAGTTAATGGGTATGAGCATCGTGCACTGCAGCTGAAACAGGAAGGATACAGGAAAGTGATAAGGAAATGCTGTGGCCGAGAAATTGGAGTACAAAGACTAATTAACACCTAGGAGCCTACAGTGGGCCATTGACAACAGCTAGCAAGGCTGCAAGCAGGTACCTGCAGAGCAGGGAAGGGGAGGGGCTGTACTGCAAGGAAAACAGCAAAGTGTCAAAGCAGAACAAAGGCGATATGCAGTATATCAGCTACAAGGCACATTTTGCCATGACTGGGTAGGGAAAGTACAAAACAAGAAAGACGGCAGGTGGATGCATGCCTGATAATGGGAGGGGATCCAGGTCTAAAAGGGAATTAAAGAGCAACAGATTAAACAAGGCGTGCAAGTAGATCTCCACAGTAAAGGCCCCACACTTGCAGTACTCATTGCAAAACCCATAATTAAGACATGCAGCAGCTGTAATAGACCATACACAGCCACTTACATCAACATCAGCCATAGCACAATACTATAAAGTGTGAAATCACCTCACACACATTTGTGTATTCCCATACACTCTGCACCAGTGGTGTATACAGAAGGGGAACATTTAATATGTACATGCTAGGGGCTGCCATAGCTTTGATCCACCAGCATGTGTTGGAGACTGAAGGTGGTGTGGAGTATGATGCACATGACCACCGCATGCACCAGAGGAGGAGGAGAGTGTTCAGACCCAGGGTAAACTACCAGGGGCTACATGAGCTGGAGATAGTAGAGCATTACAGGGTGGACAGGGACACCCTACAGCAATTTGTGGAGCTGTGCCTGCCATGCCTCAGAGCCAGAACAAACAGAAGGGAACCCATCCCAGTGGACACGAAGGTATGTGTAAGCCTAAGAATACTGGCTACAGGTACCTTTCAAAGATCAACTGGTGATATCATGGGTATCTTACAGGAATCAGCATCCAGGTTACTACACCAGTTCCTGGATGCCATGTTACCACATGACAATGAGCACATATACTTCCCCCGAATGCCAGAGGAGTTGGCCAGCAATATTATGTCTCTTCAACCATGTGGCAGAATACCCAGAGGTACTGGGTGCAATAGACTGCATGCACATACACATCAAGTCACCACCCGGTGAGCAGGGTAGGTGCTACATAAACCACAAGGGATACCCCTCCATCAACTGCCAGGCTATGTGCAATGCCCAGGGCATTATCATGGATGTGTGTGCTGGCAGCCCTGGAAGCTATCACAACTCCCACATCTGGCATGCCTCACAGCTTTATCGGTTATTTGCCAGGGGGGACATCCAATATTGCCACCTGGTGGGGGATGCTGGCTATACACTGGAACTGTGGATAATGACACCCATCAGAAATGCACACACACCCATGCAGAAATGCCATAATGAGGCACACGCACAAACCAGAATCATCATAGAGCATGTGTTTGGGATGCTGAAATCACTGTTCCATTGCTTGGACATATCAGGTGGAGCCTTGCAGTACTCTCCAGGCACATGTGCCCACATCCTCATAGTGTCTGCCATGCTACACAATATGGTCCTGTGGAAACAGCTGCAGCAGGGACATAATGGTGAATGCCCTCACAGCCCACCACCATTGCCAAGGGCCCCACAGGCACAGAGGTACTCAAACCACGAACACCCTGTGCCAGCCCCAGTAGGCAGACGGAGGCATGCCCAGTATGACCATGTCTTGACAAAGAAGGAATGTATAGCACATAGTGTAAGCAGCTAGGGACTGACACCTTTCTCCACCTGCACACACAATAAAAATGGATGGTACACACACAAGACTACCTGTAAATTGTCATGTATAGGCATTCTACTATGTGCATCCAACATAGGCAGCCCTCAACTATTGCACACACAACAACCATTGGCACAAGGTAAGTCAACACCTGAACAGTAAATTAAGCTATCAGCAAATGCAGATACTGTATGTATAGATTCATAGGTAGGTAGTTGGCCAACTGCCCGAGGCCATTCATAAAGCCAGACAAAATGTGTCAATGTTTCCCACCCCAGTGATTCATTAACCATCCCTCTGTGGAGCAGAGCCAATGGCGGGATCATGGGTGCATCTACTGTTCCCCATCCACCCATTAAGGTTTCTCTTGCAGAGTGTTAGTGAGGGGCTCTGTATAATGTATTTAGGTATGTTGTTCCAAAGTATGGGGAGTGCCATTGACAGGAAGCTGTCCCTTCAGCATCTTCCAGTTATTGTTGTGGCAAGGTCAGCTCACTACAGTATGTGGCTCACTGTGACATGGATTTCCATAGGTGGAGCATATCCATCAAGCCAGAAGTCAACATGGCTGTGTTGGCCAGCGGAGATCATCTCTGGGTAAACGAGATGCCACTGAGTAAAGCAGGAGTTAATTCAGTCCGTCTGCACAGGCCATATGTTGGAGTGCAGTATTCCCGTTGGTGAGGTACATTGGTGGACCCCCCTAGCTGTTGGACGTGTCCTCTGAGGTACATCCCACATGGGTTATTATACCCTATGATGGGACTGATGAGTGATGAGTTAAGGGGCACTATAACCCCAGTATGTCTAGATGGAAATCCTTAAGTAATCAGATGGCCTACATAGAAGGATGTCCTAACTACTGTGGAGATATGATTGTCAGAGGGGAGATCACCATCTACCTTAGTCCCCAGATACCCCAGTACCTCATCTGTATTAAAGTGGCTGTCACTCATGTGTGACTATGTGGGTGCCAATTCCAGAATGGAATGTCCATGTGGTTAGTGGCACTTGGCAGAAGGCCATGTCATTGGAACCATGTGACATTCTCCGTGAGGCCCCTTGAGGGATGTCTGTGTCAGCTGGACTATCAGTCATGGCTCACAATTTGCAGTCATTGCCAAACATGGTCTGCCATAGTCCACCTGTGTTTGCCTGTACATCTGAGATGTATATGCCAAACAGTAGGGCTTACAGGACTGATTCCTGTGGGACACCTGTCGTGACTGTTCAAGAGTTGGTCCTGGAGACCGCTAGTCATACCATGTGAGTTCTGTGTGTAAACCTGTTGGCAACCCAACCTGTGATGTATGGGTGAATGTACAGGCTGGTGTTTTTATCTATAATACCTGAGTGGGGCATGGTGTCAAAAGCCTTGGTGAGGTCCAGGTAGTATTTTTGAATCACCACCCCAGTCATCTAATGTCTTGGTGGCTGTATGTAAGACATCAAACAGGTTCAGTAGGCATAAACTACACTCAAGCAAGCTGACCTGGGTTGGGCATGTGTTCAAAGGTTACTAATGTAATTGTTAATGAGTGCTATGAGGATGCGAACCATACCATTGCAGACCAGGATAGTCAAGCTTATGGGGTTACCATAGTCAGTTGTAATTTCACCTTGATGAAGTGGAATGTCGGTTGCCACATGCCATTGTATGGGCATGTAGCCTGTGGAGAGGCTGTGGTACGAATTCTTACTTAGGTGGGGGGCAGGTTGTCTTGTACAGTTTGCAAGATGCAGTCTGGGACAACATCTGCCTCCATTGATGCCATGTTCTGCTGTTAGAGAGGGTCATTTCCACCTGTGTGTCTCCGATGTGTGGGATACTGTACCTTTCGGCTAGTGTAGTGGGCTATTTAGAGGGTGAAGTATGCACCAAATATATCTGCAAGGATGTTGGTGATATCAGTAGGGTCAGCATAATTTGTGCTATATTTCACCAGCACAGTGCAAATCTGTGTGTCACCACATAGATCCTTGACATAGCCAAAGAAAGCTTTATGGTTATCTGTCGAATCCTTGCGTATTCTCCTGCTGATGTTAGCCTTGGATGATGTCATGAGGGACCTACGTATCATGCTAATAGTGGTCATGGATGTCTGCCCTTCCTGGGATTTGCTGTGTGTCTGGAACACTGTCCCACATCTGTAGTATAGCCTGTTTATTGCAGAGGTCCACCAGGCTGGTGTCCTTGTCTAGGAGGAGTGAGTCCTAGTTTACCAGTGATGGCATGATCCATACATCCATGTAGGTGCTTATAGACTGCATATGTAAATCTGTCATATCTTGAGCAGTGTTACCCCTTAACGTGGGGGCTGTGAAACCCCCTACCCCTGTCACTAGTAGTGCAAATATAGCTGTAGGAATGGTATACACTGTGGTATCCATGGGTGGGGGAGATGCTAGGGTGTGGAAACAGTGAATAGTTCATGGTCAGATCTAACCAGTGACCAGTTAACCTACAGTGAAGTGCACCTGTTGCCCATGTTGGTGATGACCACATCTAGCAGTTTCCACCCAATGTTAGGGAGGTTGCCACCTGATACAGGGCATATCAGGTGATACATTCCAGGAATCGCTCGTCCTGGAAGTGAGTACCAGAGTATGTTTCCCAGTGAATGGTATGGTAGTTGACATCGACCAATGCCAGGGACTGTCATGTTCTCCACTGTCTGCAGGTAGGTGGAATGGAAGTCCTGGGTCATGGAGGGTGATCTGTAGCAGGCCACATTCCACACTGCAGTTGTGGCTGATGTTAGCCACGCATGAATGATCACAGAGGTATCATGCTGCCCCATTAACCTGGAGGTGTAGGTATCCCCGATGAATATGGATACAGCCCCTCCATGTCTGTCAGTCCACGTTCTGTGGCTGAAATGCGTGGTAGGAGGTGTAGTCTTGTAGTGCTGGTGTGCTCTCAGGAGCATTAAGTCAGATTTCAGTTAATGCACAGATGTTGATGTTGTCCATCCTGAGGAGTGCTGTGAGTGCATGCATGTTGTGATCACAACCCCCTGGTGTTGAGTAGCATAATCCTCATTGAATCTGCTATTGTGCTGTTTACAGAGCTGGTATTCACCTTTGAGACTCACCTAAATAAGGCACCATGGGGGCGCTAATAGCCTTGGCCAGTATTCCAAAGCGTAAGGCTGACACATAGGCTGGTATGGTATCATTGCATGCATGTTCCCCATCTGTGCCTGTTTGTCATCTCCCCTGTAGGTAACCTACTGGTAAGCAATAGAATGCCTTAAAGGTATACATGTCTTCTAGCTTCCAAGATAGGCTTTTGGAGTGACTAAGTATCAGTGTTCTGTAAGTTCTTGCTGTACTCAACTGTTTCCTGGCTACATGGTGAGTTCACACTGTATATTGTGTTCTGAAGGTCCGTTTATTTACATATTATGGCGGGGATGGCCTGCACATTAGAGGTTCACAGATAGCATCCTAACTTTCTGCCCAAGGGCAATTAGAAGCATAGCAACACTGTGTAGACCTTCCCCGTGCCATTGATGAAGTAACTGAGCCTCTGTCAAGCATAGCCAATGAAGCAATTCCAGGCAGAGTTTCTGGAAGCTGTTGAAGAATGGGGTTGGGGAGGGTGATAGGGGCACATAGTGATCAAAAAGGGCATGTTAATGTGGCAATTCAACACCATTCAGTTCCCCCAACAGGTCTTGCAGCTGACAAACTAGACAGGCTCCCCCACTCCCTGGCTGTATGGTTCTGGGACACATGATCCCAGGGGTGTACAGTCTGTTACCCTTTCACACAACAAGGTTTCTTGTGAAGTGTGTCAGTGAGGGGCTATGCCTAATGTAGTTTGGAATATAATGTCTCACAGTACATTTGTTATATGTTGTTATTTCAAGAGTATGTGAAGCTCAGTGAGTTTGGGTCTCCCGCCCTTTGCTTAGCCTAGCTTACATATAGAAATCATCTAAATCGGAAATAGGCGGAAGCAACGTTAATGTCAACAGTGTAATGGTTACAGCATCTGCATACTATCTGTGCATTCAAGGATACAATCCCGATAAAGGCAAGGATGTTTATCATGTGCAAAGGTATACCTTAACCACAGCTTGCATATATAGGTAGTTATCGTCTGTATAACAAACATTCGAATCACCCATATAAACCAATGTGTGCAAGGGAGTACGATCAACAGAGAATGTAATGTCATGACAGCACATAGTGAGATGATATGTCACTGACAGGTATATATCCGGACTAGTTAGTGGATGTGGCCATGTTTGCGTGCACAGGTTATACATCACGTTTGTTTAACTGTGTTTAACCGCTGCTATAATGTCACACAAACAGTGATAAACATGCTTACAACTGCATAAATGAGCATTACTCTGCAGTATAAAACATTTGTAAAGCATTGCAGGTGTCAAAACCTGGACCATGCACACTACAGACATGGGACGTACCGCTAAGCCATCCAAGGTGTACACATTTCATGGTCCTGAGACGACACCTTATACCATATGCCTTTGACTGTAATGATCACAAATGGGACAGTGGCCTTGTGAACATATGTGCAGTATATTGTAATGTACTGTAGTCTGAGAACCAACACATTCCAGTCTACAGATGTATTACTGTTACAAACTAATACAAAATATATATATATATCTATATATATATATATATATATATATATATATATATATATATATATATACATATATATATATCAGTGAAGTCTGCACATAAATATATATATTATACAGTTACAGCAATAGCTATATATATATATATATATATATATATATATATATATATATCTATGCATCTATGAACACACTTCATGACACAGCACTCCAAAGGAATTGGAGTGTACACAAAACACATGCAGCTCTGGTATCATAACAATTAATATTAACCTAAGTCACCATAGAAGGGGTGGTTGTTGTATATGTGAAGACTGGGGTGGGGGTGAAATGATGGGTAATGCAATCATGCATTAAGGAGGGCCTGGGTCGAATGACCAATAAGGGAACTGGAGGGCCATACATGGAGTATGGGGAAAATATAAATAGGACACAAAGCAAGAACTATACTCATTCGTAATACACCCTGTCATGTCACACTGCAACACCTACTTTCACAAACATATGAACATTAACATGTATCATACATATATACACCAACTGATTGTCACATATGTTGTCAGTAGAGAGGAATGTCTGTAGTACAATGTATATCCGAAACACCATAACATTCATGCATATCTCAGATGCCTTAGTGGTAAGGTCAGTCACTGTGGTGTTCATGGTCCCGGGTTCAAGGGCTGTTAGGTTATTTTGAGGACCAGACTAAGGGCTTTTGGATGCAGGTGGATTAAGGCACTCTTAAGCAGTTGTAAGTGGGTTTCCATATGTTTGTGCACTGTAAGTGGTGCTGCAACTTGGTAAACGGAGAAGCACGTCACACGTTTGACCTTTGCTTAACGTTGCACAGACCACTGGCAAACCTGCTCACAACTGCTTAAATGTGCATTATTCTCACTTTCACTACCTGTGCCTACTTTGAGAGGTAAAATAATTACACCTTCCAGGAGAAGAACCTGCAACCATATACTCCATCCTCCAATTAAACTAACACTAAGCTACCTGGGAAGTACCTATCCCAGCTGTGTATGCAGACAAGTTAAAACACAAAAGTAAGGAATGTGTTGAAATAGGACAACCCACCATGTACCCAATTAAAGGTGTATGCTCATATATAGATATATAGATATACATATAGAAAGAGAGACACATAGAGACATGTTGATATATACAGATATATATATATATATATATATATATATATATATATATATATATATATATATCTGTAGATATATAGATAGTTCAGAAACATCTACACATCTGTGAAGGTACAGATAAACGTATTCAATAAAGTATACATCTATATACATTTATATATATATATATATATATATATATATATATACACACACACACACACACACACACACATACATACAGACATACATGTCTGTAGACAGCATACGATGTGGTCATATCTGAGTATAACATGGTCCATAGCAATCACACTTTCACCCCCCCAACAAACAATATGAACATAACATATGAAGAGTATATGCCAATATGCAATTACAAATATGTTCTGTGGACAGAGTCACCAGCACAACTGCATTGACTGCAAATATCCATGACAGAATTACACAGACAGCTTTCATTTTGCAAATCTTTATTACCTTCCGATGTATTGCCAAAAGGATTCAAGGACTAACAGTACCTGCATGCTACAGAAAACATTTAATAGTGCCTTAATGAATCAGTCTGCATTTACTATAGTAAAGGGATAGGTGTTCACATAGGGTAAGCACAACCACACACATATAGATGTTGTATAAAAGGGGAACCTACACACCTGCATGTGCTATGTACACCCACCAACATCTACCCCACAGCCAAAATAATTACATCAATACATACTGTCATACCATAACCAATTATGCAACTGATGTACAACATCTGCAGAAACCTTAACATACCTGGTCACAGACACACTAACATGGCCCTATGTGAAATAGTTGCTGTTATACAATTGAGTAGCTGCTTATGTAACAGGGTTTCTATGAACTAATCCCATTTCAGAGGGGTGAAAGGTTCATACACCAGGAAGTTTTACCGAGTACTGATTATTAGCATAGTATGACACACACAGTAACACCAAACTAAATATGTCTGGTAAGCACACTGTAAACCCCCTAACATTACATGCATAGCTATGCAGCCTTGAGCTGGTCAAACAACCTGGCTAGACTGACACATATGTAGAAGTATTAGGTACAGACAAACCCTGCACAAGTAGCAATGTTCAGAAATATAACAGCAGTACTCACATTTAGACCAACTCCTCGAGGCATTACACACAATATATTACTGTTCATCTCACTACAGCTGTTACAATGGAATCCAAACAAAACCTCCACACTGTCTTCCTCACAAGTAAGGCAAAGGGACACCGCCCAAGTGGAGTACTCAGTTATACTCCACTGTAACCAAGCTATTGGCTAAGGCAGTAGCAGTGCAGCTGTTGTGCATGTAATTAGCTACTTAGGAACACCAATTGGCCATCGGGATAGCACATGTTACTGATTTGTACCTATAAAAGGTTGCCTTGTCGCACATGCAAACCATCTGTATCTACCTGTAGGACAGTACAAAACATGGAAAGACGAACCGGAAATGAGTAGTGCACTAGTTAATAACACCACAGATTACTAAGATGGTATGCATAACATGTTCATAGGTTCATAGGTTCATACTAGGCTATCTGCCCTGAGGCAATTATAAGCCTAGCCCAATTCTGTATGGCTTATGCCACCCCTTGATTTGAGTATACTGTGCCCTTTAAGGTTTAGTTTACTGTGCCTCTGTCTAATAGTGACACGGGAGCAATCCCTGGGACAAACCTACGATCCCCCATCCAACTATCGAGATTCTTCTTGAAGAGATTCAGTGAGGTGCTCTGCCTCACATGAACTGGAATTCTATTCCAGAGCGAAGGGAGCCTCTGGGTTATGAACCTGTCCCTCCAGCAAGTTCTATTTATTTCTGTGCTGAGGTTCAAGTCCCTCGAGCGTGTGGCTCTAAGGGATTTAGATTTACTGAGGTGGAGCATGTCCATTAATTCTGGATTTGACATAGCTTTGTATGTCAGGCATAGATAGCCTCGAAGTAGGCGGTATGCAACTGAGTAGAGCTGGAGTTTTTTTAACCGAGCAGCATATGGCATCTGTTTGAGACCCTTGATCCTCTTGGTGAGATATTTTTGGGGTCTTTCTAATTGCTGCAGGTGTCGGGTAAGGTACATCCCAAAGGGGCATTGTATTCTATGATGGGCCTGATGAGGGATGAATAAAGGGGCACGATTACCTCTCTTGATCTAGATGTGAAACCCTTTGTGATGAGGTGGGCTATGTAGAAGGTCTTTCTAACCACTTTGGCAATGTGGTTTTCAAAGGAGAGATTGCTATCAACTTGGGTCCCCAGGTCCCTAATAACTTTCTCTGTACTTAATGGGTTTCTGCCTATGTGGTAATTTGTGGGCACATTGTTTTTGCCAAAGGGTATGACTATACATTTTTTGGCATTTAGCTTTAGACCATGGTGCTGGCACCAGTTATCTGTCTCTGTGAGACCTTTTTGAAGGATGTTTGTGTCAGCTGGAGAGTCGATTATGGTGCCCATCATCATTTGCAAGCAATAACAGCTGTGCATGTGTCCATGTTATGCAAATGTGTAGTGACCCTTATTACAGGGCTGGGCCAAATGGCTATGTGCACACCTACATAGGGTGGATATTGAGAGTACAGACACACTGGTTGAACTACCAGGTTTGTGTAGCCCAACCTAACAGCCACCTGCACATACTGTATGTAAGGTAGTGCACAGCACTGGTAATGGAACAGGTTGCACATCGTCTTTAACTCTAGTGTAACATCTGCAGTAGGAGTGTAAGATGTAGGAGACAGCTGCCTATGTGTAATAGCCGCAGCATAGGTGATGGCTCACACATTCTGATTATGTCTTGATCATGCTGATAGTGGCATCATAGCCTATTGATACATGACTCTGTTTGGGGAGTGGGTGTCTGTGCCCAACAGAGCTCATGGTCCTGGTGGATATGTGAGTAGCATTTATATCACATTATCAAAAGATGAAAATAACGAACACTATTTCATCGGCCCCAAAACATCTAAATATGAAAATATCAAACATTCAGAACAGCAAATTTTTTCCCATGGAAAAAATTTGCTGCTCCGAAACACATACACACAACACAAGCACATCAAACAAACAGCAACCACACACATATATTTAAATTCCTACATCTAATGCTACACTAAACTAAACATACACTACTATCTACCCACTTACCTTAACCCAAACCCGAAACCTAAGTTCCGTCACTATTGCACACTCACCTAACCCGCGCCCTAACTCTAACTCAATTAAACCACCTCTAACCCTAAAGTCTGTCACTATCGCACACACCTAACCCGCCCCCTAACCATAACTCACTTAACCTGCCCCAACCCTAACATACAAACAATCGCACACTTACCTGAACCCAACCCATAACTTTCCACCACAGTGCTAAGAATAGCGAAGTCACAGAAACGGCCAACCAAATTCTTTCCTGAGGAAAGAATTCACTGTTCTGCAGCTTTGCTATTCTTAGCATTCACTGAATAGTGTTCAATATCAGAACATTCAAAGTTTTAATACTTCAATGTTCTGATATAGACCCTTTGAGTATATACCCAGAGAAGGAAACAGACCTGTAGACACATGTATCATCTGTAATCAACTAACAGGATGTGATGTGCTCCTCAGAGGAGGTTTGCTGCCAAGGGTAGCTACAATGTTTCCGTAATAGCCAGTGTTGTCATGTCCATACCACAAATAATCACATGTGAGCATCACTGTCTATAACATCTTCATAGGCAATACGTAAACTACATACAGTACTTGTTACTTGTAGTACTGACTGCTCATACAGGCATGTCCACTAGTCAGCTACTGGTGTTTCCTACTGTCACCTTCGTGTATGTGGTCATCCTGGGGGAATGTAATCTCTTTGCCATGTACACTGCCAGACCCACCTAACACCATGCCCCACACATTGTCTGGGATACAGCTACAGGGGTAAGCTGGACGGCAGCCCAGTCTATAGCCATGACTGGACTGGACAATCATGAGGTGTAGATTAACACATGCAGCTCATCAACACAACCAACACATACCCTTACCAGAACACAGTAAGGACACCCACGCACACTACCAGAGATCACACACATTCACAGATGCGTCTACGTATCTGGCCAAACAAGTGAACCTCCCAAGCAGGAAGAGACAGACACTGAAATACACATACTGTATGACATAGTTTGCATAATTGTGACACACCTCTGAACACATGACTGGAAACATGCCCAACAGTACTCATTTGTGAGTGCAAACCCTAGCACTATGTTACACATCAACCTATATGAGGGCATACATACTGTCAGCTGCCTGTCTGACATGATTAGCCACATACTCATACACTCAGACCATCTATGGATCTATACACATGGCTCTGGCATATTCAGTGTTATTGTGTAGGATGTGTGATGCAGTAGCCTGGACAGCATGGAAACACATGTAGGAACTGTCAGGTCTTGTAGGCCATACAGGTA
This sequence comes from Protopterus annectens, assembly GCF_019279795.1. NCBI lineage: Eukaryota > Metazoa > Chordata > Ceratodontiformes > Protopteridae > Protopterus > Protopterus annectens. Next base: position 617,381,573 of record NC_056751.1, on the reverse strand, counting down.
TGTCCCACGGCCTGGGTGGCACTCTGCCATTGGACAGAATGATACTGCAGTACAGGGACAAAAGGATTGTATTCCACAATTGTCTAGTGTATTGGTGCATGTCGCAGGGTATCTAGTACCTGTCATCCTGGGATAACATGGTTGATGGACCATGATGCTTTGCCAGAAGGGCCTGCACCTGTCACCCCTGGGAATCAGGATAGAGCCTAGGGCTCATGCTTCCCCTATAGTGCCTTCTTCAAGCACAGTTCAGGTGAGGGTCCACTGCTGTTGCAGGGACAGCCAAGCAATACACTGCGGGTCTCTCTACACAATGATACATGTCAGAAACACTAAACGGACACACATATGTCAATCCCTAACATGGAGCACAAATCTGTGCAGTGGCTGAGACATGTCTCAATGCTCCAGAGAGCACACCTGCATGACCATGTTATAACACATACCTCACCTTTTGCCCATTATCCTTTATTAGTTCATAGGTTCATAGGTTCATAGGTAGGTACTAGGCTATCTGCCCAAGGGCATTTATAAGCCTAGCCAGAGTGTGTCAGCTTTCGCCACCCCATTGATTAATTAACTGAGCCTCTATCAAGAAGAGCCAATGAAGTGATCCCAGGGGTGTATTTTCTGTTACCCATCCACTCATCAAGGTTTCTCTTGAAGAGAGTTAGTGAGGGGCTGTGCCTAATGTAGTTAGGAATTTTGTTCCAAAGCATGGGGAGTCTCTGTGACAGGAATCTATCCCTCCAGCATGTTCTATTTATTGTTGTGGTGAGGTTGAGATCACTGGAGCAACTGGCTCACAGTGACTTGAATTTCTTTAGGTGGAGCATGTCCATCAATTCTGAGTTGGACATGGCTTTGTAAGTCAGGCAGAAATCACCTCTGAGTAAGCGATAAGCCACTGAGTACAGCTGGAGTTTTTCCAGTTGGGCTGCATAGGACATATGTTTGAGACCAGTAATCCTCTTGTTGAGGTACTTTTGTGGTCTTTCCAGCTGTTGGAAGTCACCTGTGAGGTACATCCCAAGCGGGGTATTGTACTCTATGATGGGTCTGATGAGTGAAGAGTAGAGGGGCACTATAACCTCTTTATTTCTAGATGCGAACCCTTTAGTAATTAGATGGGCTACATAGAAGGATTTCCTAACTAATTTGGCAATATGATTGTCAAAGGAGTGATTACTATATACCTGGCTCCCCAGATCTCTTATTATCACTTCTGTATTAAGGGGGCTGCCACCTATGTGGTAATTCATGGGTGTTTTATTTTTCCCAAATGGGATGACTATGCATTTTTTGGCATTTAACTTGAGACCATGACTTTGACACCAGGTGTCCGTCTCAGTAAGTCCCTTTTGGAGAATGTCCGTGTCAGCCAGAGAGTAAATTATGGCTCCCAGTTTGTAGTCATCGGTGAACTTGGTTAGCCATAGTCCTCCTGTGTTTACCAGTACTTCTGAGAAGTATATGCCGAACAGTAGGGGTCTCAGGAACGAGCCTTGTGGGACACTACTTGTGACTGGTTTAGAGTCGAACATGGAGCCCACTATTCTTATTGTGTGAGTTCTGTCTGTGAGCCAGTTGGCAACCCATCTCATGACGTAGGGGTTTATGTTCAGGTTGGTGAAACGTACCACCTCTGCCTTAAGTAAGGTGAAGTTTGCTATAGAAAAGTTTTTCACTGTGGTTTCCTTGGTTAGAGGTGGTGGTGTGGTGTGGACATCCAGAGTGATTAGTTTATGATCTGATCTAACCAGTGACGAGTTGACCTCTGGTGTGGAACACCTGTCACCCATGTTGGTGATGACCAGGTCCAATAAGTTTTCACCTCTCATAGGGGAGTTTACCACCTGATCCAGAGCATTTGAGTTGATAAATTCCAGGAAGCGCTGGACCTGGGAGTTTGTACTTGAGTAGTTTTCCCAGTTAATGGTAGGGTAATTGAAATCGCCCAATATCAGGGTGTTTGGTAGGACCTTCGTGTTTTCCAGTATCTCCAGAAAGGCAGAGTGGTGGTCCTGGAGGGTGATCTGTAGCAGGCCGCAATTTGCATTGCAGATTTGCCTGATGTTAGTTGCATATGGATAATCTCGGCGGTATCATGCTGCGCCACTAACCTGGAGGTGTAGGTATCCTGATGAATATGGATACACCCCCTCCTTTTGTGTTTCTGTCCATGTTCTGTGGCCAAAATGTGTGGTATGAGTTGTAGCCCGGTAGTGGTGGGGTGCTCTGTGGAGCCTTGAACCAGGTTTCAGTTACTGCACAGATGTCAACGTTCTCCACACTGAGGAGTGCTTCGAGCACATGCATTTTGAGATTTAAACTCCTGGCATTGAGTAGCATAACCCTCATTTTTTATTTGTGCTGTTTACAGAGGTGGGTTTGACTTTTGAGCCTTGCCTAAAAAAGGCACTATGGGGGCAGCAAGAGCCTTGACCAGTATTCGAAAGCCTAGGGGTAACAGGTGCAAGCTGCCTCTTGCGAAGCAATGAGGCCTGTCGAGCATGTCATCCCAGGCTGACAGATACTGGATCCCCTTTGAATGACACCAGAAGCTTAGCCAATTGCTGAAATTGATAATTTTTTCTTTATACAACGGTATCATTCTTGGTGAGGACAGGATGCTACTCAGGGTCAGCGTCATACCCACCTGGGCTACATGATCAGAGAGCTCTTCCATGTCTCTTTTCATATAGTCCAGGGAGGTACATTTCAGGTCATTCACACCAACATGAACAATGACAGAGTCACATTTGTACTTGTTCTGGAGTGAACTGAGTGCTTGTGTTATGTGGCGAATTCTTGCTCCCAACAGGCAGCTAACAGTAACCTTCTCCTTGTCCAGCCTAGTGAGTGGGACGTCAGTGTGCCTGACTATAGAGTCACCTATTACTAGTGTGTTAGGTATGTTATTTTGCCTTAAGGGCTGTGATTGTGTGGCACACTGATTTTGTGTTTTATGTATTGTCTGGTTTGTGAAGGGAGGTGCAGGTTTTTTGGGTGTCTGCTTTGGAGGTCTGTGATGCTTTTGCAGGTTTTTATTTAGAGCCTCCGAGTATGATTTCATGTATTTATGTGTATTTTTTGCCAGTGCTGGTTTAGTATGTCTATGTGAGGCTGGAGGTGTGGTGCAAGTGTTAACCTTCTCCTCATGACTGCCTGTTCCAGTCTTGGGTGGAGAGAGCTTAGCCTCCAATTTAGCTATATAATTGCATCTCCTGCATATGTTAATTTTTTGTGATAGGAGGAGAGGGTTGTCTGTGTACACGAGGCAGTTGTAACATTGCCTCAGGATACTCAGGTTCACCAGCTGGACTGGAGAGTATACCTGAAATTGCCCTTTGGTCATGCCTGAATAGTAGGGTGAGCTGCTTAGTCGCTTGGTTGGTGAGGGGTGAATAATGAGCCTTGCCCTGCTGGGCAATCAAGTGTCGGGGTATATTAGTGCTTGCTATTAGGTCTGAGCAAGTGCTGGACTGTAGGATGCTTTTTAAGTGCTTAGGTTGAAAGTTAGACTACTTTCAAGGGAAAAACTGAAGAGGAGACTTGGTGGAGCTGGGATAAATTTAGCCCTAGCTAACCGGCATTGCCCAGATGTGCAAAACCAGGCAAATGCGGTTTGTACAGCAGGGAAATGAAAGAGATAGAAATTAGCCCAAAATGGCCTATAAACTACTAACTTCTGGACTGGAACCACTCCTCCAGGGACAGATGGCTGCTCAAAGCTCCCTCTTTCAAAGGTGAACAGAGAAACCTCCCTCTATCCAAGTAAGGTATGGGCAACTCAGAAAATTGTAACACAGCCCTGAATTCAGCACTAGCCTAAAAACTGGACTATACTAGCTTAGAAAGGAAAATTTTTTTTGAAAAGATAAGGCAAAAACAGTAAAAGATACACTTTAAACAGCTTTAAGTGACTACAAACAGTAAAATATACACTTAAAACAGCTTTAGATGACTACAAGCAATCAGAAAAAGGCTTTTAAACAAATTACCCAATTAACTAGTAAAAAAATCTAAAAACTGAGCCCTGTTCCTGTAGTCTTCAATCACACAAATTCTAACTGCACACTCCTGTCACTGGGGTGTAGGGGAACCTCCCCCCCCCAAAAGGCCTGGATTAGTGCTCAAGTTATACAAACAATGCTAGATTCAGCAGGCCTGGATCTAGGCTATGCTACAACAAACAAGGCGCACCAATTTCAGTAAGAAAAAGTTCAAATATGCAAGCACTATAAGCCTTTAACCAGAAATTCCCAGCTCAGAAGGGCAGAGTTCAGCCTCTCCTCCTTCAAGAGTGCAGATCCATGAACCTTCTTAATGTAAAATAACTGGCCTGAAGCCCAAGTGCTTAAACCAGAAATAATACACTTTTAGAATAACAGACACTGAGCCTTCAATCAGCAGTTCCCAACTTAGAAGGATGTAAGCTACCTGCCCTGCCACAACAGTGCAGACCACAAACCTTCTTAATGTAAAACAACTGGTTGAAGCCCAAGTGCTTAAACCAAAAGGCTTAGAATGATAGCTACACTTTAATCAGGTTACTACCAAGCAATAATAAATACAACTGGATACTTTTAAGAAGGCTTGAATTAGTGCTCATGTTATGCAAATAAAGCTAGATTCAGCAGGCCTGGATCTAGTCTATGCTACAGCAAACAAGGCACACCAATTTCAGTAAGAAACAGTTCAAATACGCAGGCACTATAAGCCTTTAACCAGAAATTCCCAGCTCAGAAAGGTAGAGTCCAGCCTCTCCTCCCACAAGAGTGCAGACCATGAACCTTCTTAATGTAAAATAACTGGCCTGAAGTCCAAGTTCTTAAACCAGAACTAACACACTTTTAGAATAACAGACACTGAGCCTTCAATCAGCAGTTCCCAAGTTAGAAGGATGTAAGCTACCTGTCCTGCCACAACAGTGCAGACCACAAACCTTCTTAATGTAAAGCAACTGGTCTGAAGCCCAAGTGCTTGAACCAAAAGGCTTAGAATGATAGTTACACCAAGCAGTAATAAATACAATTGAGTACTTTTAAGATGACGCAAAAGCAAAATAAAGTAGGAAGAAACACAAATACAGTAAAAACAGATGAAAAAAGTGCAACATTTTTTTTTGAGTGAGCAAATGAGATGGGCCCAGGAGGAGTATCCAAATGCAAATTTACAAGAGGGGCGGGCAGTTTCAAACCACCAAAATTAACACCAAAACAAAAACAGGGAGGGTGGGTGGTGAATTAACTGAAAAAAAACAGAGCCACAACTTCCAGCTAGACAGTATTCAATGCAACACAAATAAATCAATTTAATGCTGTATTATTTGAAAAAAAGTGCAGATACCCCATACTTATCACTGGCTATTAAAGAATTCTAACAAGCATTAACTGAAAAAAACAGAGCCACATCCTCCTGCTATATAGTATTCAATGTAACACAAATAAATCAATTTAAATGCTGTACTATTTGAAAAAAAAGTGCAGCTATCCCCACTTATCGCTGGCTATTCAATAATTCTAACAAGCATTAACTGAAAAAAACAGAGCCACAACATCATGCAGCATAGGTTCATAGGTTCATAGGTTCATACTTGGCTATCTGCCCAAGGGCATTTATAAGCCTAGCCCATAGTTATTTGGCTTTCGCCACCCCTTTAGTTTGAATAAAACTATGCCTGTTATTTTGCTGTGCCTCTGTCAAGCAGTGACACTGAAGTAATCCCTGGGGTATATCTGCGATCCCCCATCCATTGGTCAAGATTCCTCTTGAACAAGGCCAGCGAGGTGCTCTGCCTCACATGTACCGAGATTTTGTTCCACAGCATAGGGAGTCTCTGGGTGATGAATCTGTCCCTCCAGCATGTTCTATTAATAACCGTGTCAAGGTTTAAGTCTCCCGCCCTTGTGGTTCTGAGGGATCTAGATTTTTTTGAGGTGAAGCATATTCATCAAATCAGGGTTTGACATGGCCTTATATGTCAAGCACTGGTCACCTCTGAGCAAGCGGTATGAGACTGAATAGAGCTGGAGTTCTTTCAGTCGGGCAGCATAAGACATATTTTTGAGACCCTTTATCCTTTTGGTGAGGAACTTTTGGGGCCTTTCCAGCTGCTGCAGGTGTCGGGTCAGATACATTCCAAATGGGGCATTGTACTCAATCATAGGTCTAATGAGTGATGAGTACAGGGGGACGATGACCTCCCTTGATCTAGATGTGCATCCCTTCATGATCAGGTGGGCAATGTAGAAGGTTTTCCTAACTACTTTAGCAACATGAGTGTCAAACGAAAGGCTACTGTCAACCTGGGTCCCCAGATCCCGATGACTTCTTCTGTGCTCAGTGGATTGCCACCTATATGGTAGCTAGGGGTAACCTTGTTTTTCCCGAAGGGTATGACTATGCATTTCTTGGCATTTAACTTTAGGCCATGGCTCTGGCACCAGTTATCCATTTCTGTGAGGCCCTTCTGAAGGATATCTGTGTCAGATGTGTTTTCGACTATGGCGCCCAGTTTGCAGTCATCTGCAAACTTTATCAGCCATAACCCTCCTGTGTTTGCTTGTACTTCAGAAAAGTAGATGCCGAACAAGAGTGGGCCCAGGACAGAGCCCTGTGGGACACCACTTGTGACAGGCTTTGAGTCTGACATGGCTCCAGCAACTCTGACCCTGTGGGTTCTGTCACTTAGCCAGTTTGTAACCCATCTTGTGATGTATGGGTTTACATTCAAGCTGATGAGTTTTTCGATGATACCTGAGTGGGGTATTGTGTCGAAGGCCTTTGCCAGGTCAAGGTATTCTGTATGGACTGCCTTTCCCTCATCAATGGCCTTGGTGACTGTCTCGAAAAAGTCAACCAAGTTTAAAAGGCATGATCTGCCTTTGACAAAGCCAAACTGGGTTGGATCCAAAGTCTGCAAGTTCCCTATGTCTTTATTTATGAGTTCCATTATGATCCTCTCCATGGCTTTGCAGATAAGGCTTGTCAAGCTAATGGGACGGTAATTTCCAGTGTCGGTGGAGGCACCGCCCTTGTGAAGTGGGACCACAGTCGCCATGCGCCACTCCTTGGGTACGTATCCTGAGGTGAGGCTAAGATTAAACAGCTGCCCTAACTGCGGGTTTAATTCCTCATTGAGTTTGTGGAGCACACAGCCGGGGACACCATCCGGTCCCATGGATGCTGTGTTTTTTGCTTTGGAGAGCAGTTCTCACCTGAGCATTAGAGATGTTTGGGAGGTTACAATCCTCTGGTATAGATATCTCTCCTTTTGGGGGTAGGGGGGGGAGAAGTTTGCACTGAACCTGTCAGCCAGTATGTTGGCAATGTGTGTAGGTTCAGTAATCTTCACATCATTTTGAACTAATTCTGAGCATATCTGGGAGTTTCCTCCTAGGTTTCTAACATAGCTAAAGAAGGCCTTATGATTGTCTTTTGAGTCCTTGGCGATTTTCTCTCAAAATTTGCCTTGGATGATTTTATGAGAGCTCTTAGTTTTTACTTATAATGATCAAAGGTGTCTTACCTTTCAAGGATTTTGCTCTATCTTGTAGTAGCTTCCTCCTTTTGTTGTAGAGCTTGTTTATGGCTGGGGTCCATCAGACTGGACGCTTGCCTTTGGTACAAAGAGTCTTAGTTTTGTTTGGGATTGCCTGATCCATGCAGTCCTGTAGGTGCTGGTAGAAGGCATTTGTAAGTGATTCAGCGGTTTGAGTAATGTTTACCACTGGCTCAGGGGCCTTAAAGGAGACCACACTAGTTTTAGAAGTGTGAAGTCGGCTTTTGAGAAGTTTTTCACTGTGGTCTTTTTATTTCAGGTGGGGCGGGATGAGGACCTCCAGCGAGATTAGTTTATGATCTGATCTCACCAGTGAGGGGTATACTTCGGTGTTGAACATTGTGATCCCATGTTCGTGATGATGAGATCAAGTATGTTTTCTCCTCTTGTGGGGATGGTGACTAGTTGTTCCATGGCATTTGAGTTTATGAACTCCAGGAACCTTTGGGCTACAGTGTTTGGGCTTGAGTAGTGTTCCCAGTCTATATTAGGGTAGTTGAAGTCACCTAGTATGATGGTGTTTGGAGATACATTTATCCCCTCCATTGTTTTCAGGAAGGCCATGTGAGGTTCCTGAGTTTGAGAGGGTGGCCTGTAACATGCTACAAATTGCAGAGCAGTCTTGCCTATGGTTAATTGCACCTGGATAGTCTCCGATGCATCGTGCGTTGCCACCAACCTTGAGGTGTGGTGAGCTGTGAGGTGTGGTGAGCTGTAAAAAACAAAAACAAAAAAAAATCTTGCTTTTTTCCCACTTTTCTGAGAGTTAAAAAAGTTCAATTACAGGCTTGCTGTTCCTGAACTGTTTGAAAGTTTCTGTGAGGCCATTTTTGCTTGGGCTGGAGGAGGGTCTCTCTGTTGATCAGTGGCAGTGACTAACATTGAGCAGCTTCCCTGCCCCCCGTAGAGGTGGTTACTGACTTGAAACTGTAGTTTTATTGGCCACTAGGGGTCATTTCCATAACTCCTTCATCTTCCTCTCTTAAAACCTAGTTGCCTCATGGTTTGGGCGTCTTTTCAGGCTTGTTGGCTGTTGGTGAAGCACCCTCACAGCACAAATAAATCAATTTAAATGCTGTATTATTTGAAAAAAGTGCAGATAAAGATTTACTTAAATTCACTTATACGTCCAGTTGATTTGATTTCGTGTAAGTCTTAGCTGACCAAAGCTCAGAGTTTATTCCTGAAGGATATGTACACCCCCATGCTAATTGCACTTGCATAACATCAGATGCATTATGCTGAGCAACTACCCTTGTACCACAGTGGAATTCAAAATGCACCTTGAGACAAATCACCCACCAGGCCCCAGACTTCCCAACTGTCGTGATGTGCTGTAATGGGGACAATTAGATCTGAGACAGAACCATACTATTGGCTACTCTCATCTAATTCAGTATGAACTGTTAAGACTCCTCATGTACCAACACCTGCACTCAATGCATGTTGGATTCCATCTATCCCACTGACTTGGATCACAGTAGTCACACAAACAGGGCTAACAGCATGCTACACATAGTTAGTCCCCAATGCCAATGTTATGTTCCCTAAGAGCAGAGTGATGAGTGCCATGGCACCCATGCAGATGGACATTGCATATGCAAATGCTGAATACTACACAAATGAACCTTAAGCAGTCACATATGTGCAGTTACTGTGCCATTGAAACAGAACCAGGAGTAAACCCAACACAAGCAAGTAGGCAAACTGGTGGTACCATGCTTTACACTGTACCACAGAAGGTAGTAACTGTTGCAAGAGTGACCACACATGAGTGTAGGTGATACCTGGTCAGCCTCAGTAAGATGCAGATACACCATATGAAACCACGCAAAGCTACCATGAAACCAACCAGCCACATATTATGAGGCCAAGCACAGAGCATTCCATAGCTGTGTCATTAATTGTGATGGCAACGACAAGACCTGCCGTGCTGCACAGCACTATGGCATGGGAAGTACTGCACCTACAGAAAGAGCACCCACTCATCCTGATAGGGTCTCAGAGAACCTAAACCCACTCCCACCTCTCCCCCACCTCCAACAGGTACACTTAGTAATATATTCATGTACTCTACAGGGCCCCTGTACTAACGACTATGCAGGTACAAGCTGCAGTCTCTAATGCCATACATACAGCTTTCATGGGACCTGTCAACATCCCAGGGTGTATCCTACACAAATGTAAGAACATTCAGCTATCCACATACTCATCATGTTCACTCATAGCTCCATATCAGGCTGTGTACAATGGTGCACAGCATCAGTTATTATCCCCACAAAGGGGGAGACATCATTGATGATGGGACATAGTGCACAACTACCCTGCTGAGTCTGGTCTGTACCGCCATGAACCATGGTCAGTGTAATTGATGTACTCGTTACAGATGTAGATGACAGTAGGGTTGATTCACACTGCATATCATGACCTTGCCAGGTCATAGAATACCATAACCCATACTGTGTTCAAGCTACACTTAGTAAACTAGGTGTATATATCTATGTCACAGGAGTGGTTGGCAACAGGACTGCCGGCAGAACCCAAACTACCGAAGGTGTCCGATGAATACAAGCACATCCAACCAGTGCCAGCCACAGTAACACACAGGTGTCATTCCTGGTACTCCCCCACTTTAGTATCTATACCACATAGACTAACACAGAAGGCATCAGTGTATTGATGTCTGCAAATGACTATGAACTAAGAGCAATAGTAGACTCATTGTGTGCTGTGCTCAACAGGCAGAAGGGCCTTAGTGTGTCAGATGTGTGGTGTGTGATGTATGGCCACATTCTGACAGCTAAGTATTGCATTATCATCCCCTATGTTACAAACCCTGTACCCATTAACTACCACCTTGGCAGCGGTCAACATAATGGCAGCTGTGTGTATGAGATGCAGCTGGACAGTACTTCCCTTTGATAGCTATGTCACCACAAAAGACAGGTAGTCATATGTGGCACCCCAATCATGACAGGGTGCCATCCAGGAATATAGAAATAACTGCTCAGCCATACTCAACACCCATGTGACCCATAATAGATCACATTTCTCCTTTAAGAGTTATTGCCCATGTGTAGATGGCCTACACTGCCCTTCACAATCCCTAGCTGCACTATGTAGCATGCAGCCTACCCTGAATAAAGCCATGTCCAACCCAGAGGTGTTGGACATGCTACACTTAACACATCCTGATCCCAAATAAACACATACGTCATGGACATCCACCTTTCTAGTACAAGGAGCACAACATGCCTGACAGATCCCTGTCCCATACACTTAACATAGTCTTGCTGTACTATGCATCCCTGTCCAGCGAAGCTACACATTGCCCCTCTCTGATACATGGTGTGATGACCACATGCCAAACAAATCAATAACCATGAGTATCAGTTCTGTGGCACTGCTTGAACTGGCCACTGAATATAACCTGTCTGCCTAGGCTCTTAAATGGCACAGGGCATATAGCCAACCACATCACTATGGCCATACATGCCATAGTTGATATCCAACCCTGCAAATACCATCAGGCTAGCTATTGTCCCATGTGTTACACATGTGCAACACAGGCAATACATGACAGGATACTACACAGCTGTACAGTGCCATGTAGATGTATATGGCATAACACATACATGCTTGCAAGTCTGCAGGGACACAGGTCATGTCCCTAACGACTACGTATGACTATATATGTGGCATATACCCAGCATTAAGGTTGATTACATTAATGTGAACACATCCAGGCATGTGCTAATAGGTAAAGACACCACTACAGGCATACATACATGCCTATGTCAAGATAACATCCACATGGTGTATGAGCAATGTCACCACATGACACACACACACACACACACATATATGGTGATAACATCACATCACCAGTAGGTGTTAAATGTGTGTGACTTATACATGTCAGTGGTGTAAGTGTCTTGTAGATCTACAAAGATGTATTTGTAAACTTAAGAAATGTGATACACATGCATGTTCAGCTGTACTTCTCTGTGAGTTACTGTGACCTGTCTCCATTGTTATGTTTTCCAGGTATGCCCTGTAGCTGTCTGCCTCCATACAGCCACTTGGAGGATGAGGGCCTCATCCCATACCTCCTTGGCAACTACACAATGCTCTTCAGCCATGTGCCACAGAATGCACAGCAGCAGGATGCCCTGTGGGAGGAACTCTGCAGGAGGGTAAATGATGTTGGTGGTCACAACTGCACCTATCAGCAGGTGTGCCAACACTGCACTGAGCAGATAAGATGGGCAAGACAGTATGCAAACGCAATTTCCAGGGAACAAGGTGCAACAGGTGGGGGGGCCACTCACCCAGCCCCCACTCACATGTAGCGATGAGCTATTGGCCAACCTGGGGACACCTGCAGACCTCCATTCACAAGCTTTAGCTGGTATTGTGGAGGTGGGTGTCACGAGCCTGGAGTTGCCTGGTAAGTCACTACTGCACATAAAACACAACCATATAACACATAGTTACATGTGTTACTGTACAATATGTAATGTAACAGCTTATGCAAGGCATGTATGCATACATGCCACATACTATAATCTGCTACTCTATGTATGCACACATGTGCATACTCCATAGTATAGTGTATTGTACTGGCTTATAAGCTAACATAGACATTGCACTCTGTAGCTACCACACAGGTGTGGATAATCATACTGCTGTGACACCCCTTTTTAGGTACCTCTGGCATTTTGCAGTGTCAGCAGCCTGTGTCAGATGAGATTGTTATTATTTACCAGGCTTGATACTGCACGGAACATATTAATAGCATGCTATCTGCCATAACACATGTACACATACTGTATGGTGGTCCTGGTAATGGACACTGGTCAGACCTGCAATGCATCACACTGTTTACATATGTGAAACAATTGTAAACTATATGAAACACCTACACTAAACCTTCCAAACTGTCATTGCCAGATGTGTGGACAACAGTGAATACAATAGTGGAGGTGTGTTCCACTGTAGGGACAGGTACTACATATCAGCATTACACATGTTGGGAATACGAACAGTACTGTACAGAGACCATATGTGTGCACACACACTAAATGTGTAGGAGCTGGAGTATGGCCGGCCCAGAGGATACATCCTTGTGGAGTATACCCTTGCTGTGATTGTCACACACTGTCATTTGCTATCAGACATGTCCATGACATATAGTGGGCTGCCTGCAACACTGCTCAGCTATCCTTCAAAACATGTCCCACATCCCATGCATACCACCCTTTGTCTGCATAACCCTGTCCTCAGTGGAGCATATGACATCTATGGGTGTATGTCATATGGGATAACACTGACATGTGAAATAAGGTACCCATCACAACCATTGGACTGCACATGTGTACACATGGCCATGGAGGATGGCCAGAGACATGAAGCAAAGCACACAGTATAAGTAATGTACATGCGTGTATACCCTGTTGTGCATTGGCTCGACACAATACAACTATGGCCTTTGTATAATGGTGATACTGCAGATATGAAACACTAACCATCATACAGGACTGTGCACAACTTGTGTAGGCATAACATGAAACCACCCCATAACATGTCTTAAACATCTGGAGTGTGTCATGACATGGAAGCATACACCAATACAGTATCCAAATACATACATGTGTTGCACAACATACACATACAGCCACATCAAGCCACAGATACAGTAGATTCACCTTGCTGGTGTCAGACACCACTGTCATGCCTGCTCCTCATGTGTATGAGGTACACAGATGGCATGTGGGACATAGGGAACTTGTACATTAGTCATGTGTGGGCATAGTTGGCAGGTATCAGTAATATGGTTGCAGATGTGCAGGGATGTCATCCGTATACCCTTCTGTGACCTGTGTAACACATTCCACTTTAGGGTTTATTGTGTATACACCTCGGTGACGCAGGCCACATTCCACATTAGATATGTATTGTATGTGAACATAGTCATGGCTATGAACTGTGTCAGTAGCTCACACTGTATAGCTATTGTGAAGCCAACATGATGCCCTGCAATGGCTATGCACATCAGCTCAATATGCAGTATGTCCCTGCATAGTTGTAGAGTGGACAGACAACATTGCATCAGCTGAAGGTCTATGTTAGTATAACACGTCCCTGCATTGGGACACCATTACTGTACTGTAGATTGGAAAGGACACCATTGTGTTACACATGTATGCATGTCAGTCAACACGTCAGCAGAAGACATGTCATACTACATGTGATTGGCAAGGTCATACACCACACAGCAGGCTGGTGTACTGTAAACCTGTGCTGGTCTATGGCACGATTGTAAAGTAGGGACAGCCATGTCAAACATGTGTGTGTACAGCCACATGCACAATGTCTACACTCAGCTCAGGGGTAGGCGGAATAATGTTGATCAGACATGCACTGCTTTGGGGGAGAAATGCAAGCTAGGCCTCAGGCAAACACAGTATGCAGACAATATACCCTACTGCTCATGTCCTCACATATAGGGGTGGTGGCCAACACAAAGCATCAGTGGCAGATGTACAAAGGTCAACAATGGTCCGTTAACATGTGGTGTATGTTGCACACACCACGGCAGTGCAGTGCAATGGTGCAAAGTGCATGCATTGTGTTGCAGGTATGAGGCATAGGCTACTAACACAAGGGTGCAATACAGGTATGTATGCTAACCACCACTATAATTATGTAAGGTGCATGCCATCTGCTATATCACATGCATGCTGTTGTGTGCAACTCGGGGATGTATGATGACTACCACTATAATTGCCTGAGCTGAAACTATAATTGCCTAAGCTAAATGCCATCTACCAAATCACATGCATGTAGCATTTGTGTCTGGGTGTGTCTGGGTGTGTGTCTGTCTGTGTGTGTGCCTGTGTGTTTGTGTGTGTGTGTGTGTGTGTGTGTGTGTGTGTGTGTGTGTGTGTGTGTGTGTGTGTGTGTGTGTGTGTGTGTGTGTGTGTGTGTGTGTGTGTGTGTGTGTGTGTGTGTGTGTGTCTATGTGTCTGTGTGTCTGTGTGTCTGTGTGTCTGTGTGTGTGTGCGTGTGTGCGTGTGTCTGGTATAACTTGTAATGTACAGTTCTTGTCTTCCCTCACAGGTGCTGATGTAGGTGCATTGCCCTCCTGCGGTCCACCTGATGTTAGTGTCACCGCAGACTGGAGCAGTGATGATGATATTACGATTGAGGTACAGGCAGGGTTGTCAGGAGCTGAATCTGTGCCATTGGTTGCCATTCCACCTGTCTCCCCTCATCCTCACACACAGTTCCCCTGCCTGCACATACCCCATCAAAACCGGCCATAGAGGAAGGACAGTTGGCGGGTGGAAGCATGGAACAGGGAAGTGTGGTGAATATGGAAGGTGTGCCTGCACACCATGCTCCCAGTCAACAGACAGGTGATGTCCCACACAGGCATGTGCCCAGCACTGCTCGTAGGAGGACCACTGGACAACATGCCCCTGCGCGACCAAGCACATCAGCTGGTGTCACCAGACGCATGTTTCGGGCTGTAATGGAGGCACAGGCATGTGCTGAATGGCACAACAGAAATGGTCTGAGGCTTCAGAGGGCTGCGGTCCTTTCATTAACCAACAACATCCAGGCACTTGCAAATGCTCACCATCATCTTGCAGATGTTTTGGATAGACGATTGGGTGACATGGTGGGAGTCCTTGTCTGTGGCATGTCAATCCTTGAGCATGGAATGTCTGTTCTGGAACATCTGGTGGGAGTGAGGCATCGGGCATGTGGACGTAAGATAGGTACATCACCTGTTGAAGGTTTACATGAACATGCTACTGCATATGCCCCCTCCCAAAGTGGTGGTAGCAGCAGCAGTGCTGCTGGCGCTGTGCAGTCTACACCAGTATGCAGAAGGCCACGTGCACATGATCCTGGACAGTCCCAACAGGGACATGATTCCAGTGGACATGTGTCATCAGACGGTACCCAATCTGGACTGCTGCCTGGTAGTGCCCGTGTATCCCCTGGCAGGTGCAGGTCATGTGGCCATGGCTGGACACTGTGAACTGTGACACCTGCCTTGTACAGTCTGCAGCTGTCAGTATTACTCCTGTGTAGGCCAGCCTCATTCCGGACCTGTGTGCATGCATACACACACACTTTAAACAAAGGTAGGGCACCTCAACACACACACACGCATAACATCCACACACGTCCAATGATATCACAGGCCCTAACACACATGCATGATGTCATCCAATGGCACAGCCTAGGCCTCTGGCAAACATTATCACCCTGTGCATATGATGATGCCTGTGCCGCATCCCTTTCATCCACACCATCGGTGCAGGGACATGTTCATATAGTCTGATGCACAGGGCGAACATACTAGGTAGACAATTGTAGATTACTATTGTTGAATAGTGTAGACAGGCAGCAGACATAACATGTATTGCAGTTTTGGAATGCATTTTGTACATTTGACAGCATGCATCATGTGTAACAACACTAACAGCAGGTTGATCCTGGCGTTCTACTTTTATCTTTCAGGTGTAGTTGCATGTGCCAGGGGATGTTAGTGTATGTGGGAGTCCCATATGTATATGTTGACTACCCACAGGTCAGTATGACAATGCCTGCATGCACTTTGTAGCTTCTACATTGCAGTTATATTCACCCATGTTTCAAATATGTTTACTGTTCTAATGATCCAAGTGCATGATAGCTGTGTAGTAAGCTACTGTGTCGAGAGCTGTCGCATCCATAGTGGATGTCATCACAGGTATAGTTACCTGAAACATGGAGTGGGTAAAAGTGTGGTATGCTGGATGACAAGGGTAAAGGCCAG
Organism: Protopterus annectens; assembly: GCF_019279795.1. Taxonomy (NCBI): domain Eukaryota; kingdom Metazoa; phylum Chordata; order Ceratodontiformes; family Protopteridae; genus Protopterus; species Protopterus annectens. Next base: position 617,365,170 of record NC_056751.1, on the reverse strand, counting down.
TTGAAATAGTGGCATCTCATTGGGAAGTGGTAATACTCACTGCCATGACAGCATGCAAACACAAACACACCCACACACTCAGGGATTCCAGATACAGTAACACACACTCTGACACACGCACACACACACACACACACACACACACACACACACACACACACACACACATAGTTGCCAGTGTTCGGATGTCATCCCCTGCCTATGTGCATATTATCGAAGGAAAAAACAGCCAAATCCTACTCCTCCTGGAGCCAGGACTAAAATCCCAAAGACAAGTCAAGACAAATCCAATGATCGTGAAAGAAAAAAACTAAAGATGTAGAAAATAATCCAAGACGCGTAGTCTCCAGTCCTGGTTTAACGCTATTTATTATTCAAAAAAAGAGAGCGTTTTCGCCATAGTTAACACTATGGCTTCCTCAGAACAAGACATTCAAAAAACACCGCCAAAAGCCACTTATGTAGTACGTGCTCAGCGTGGCTAGATAATTGACTAAGTTAAAGAAATAGTACTTCAAAACCAGGCTGCACGTACATCAAACGTCATAATAAAAGCATATATAAAGAATCACTATATTACGGTTTTGTTTAAACGCTGTTAACATATTCTCATTCAATGTCATTGTTGTTAACTACTCTAGCACTCTAATTATAAAAAGATATTTAAATAAGTTTAAAAATGTAAAATATATATATATATATATATATATATATATATATATATATATATATATAGTATATTTACATTACTACATAAGTGGCTTTTGGCGTGTATTTTGGTGTATGCACAATACTGGCATGTGTGTGCATGTCTGTGTGTGTGGCTACCTTGTAGCCAGGCATACGCATGTGTAATGTCATTTAGCACACCATGGTAGCCATCTGTGGTGCCGGTATCTACAAAGTATTACATAGTTAGGAATGGTAAAGAATACATGGTCAAGCATGACTACAGTTGGGTATGATATTTTCCTGTGCCATTGTTGAGCAGTCTCACAGATGTGGTCACCAGGGTGTAGGTCCATACCCATCATTTCCCCACCCTAACACCACAATCCCCGGGGTAGATTACAATAGCCATCATTCCCCAGCCCAATCTCCACATACACAACAACCA